>NW_025188295.1:0-3111 GCF_004010195.1 Chiloscyllium plagiosum | reverse complement strand
TCACCCCTCAGCCACCGACCGTCCTGGGAAAACAGTCCCAGCCTGTTCAGCCTCTCCCTGTAGCTCAAATCCTCCAACCCTGGCAACATCGTTGTAAATCTTTTCTGAACCATTTCAAGCCTCACAACATCTTTCTAATTGGTAGGAGACTAGAATTGCACGCAATATTCCAACAGTTGCCTTACCAATGTCCTATACAGCCGCACCATGACCTCCCTATTCCTCTACTCAATACTCTGACCAATAAAGGAAAGCATACCAAACGCCTTCTTCACTATCCTATCTAACTGCGACTTTCAAAGAGCTATGAAGCTGCACTCCAAGGTCTCTTTGCTTAGCAAAACTCCCTAGGACCTTACCATTAAGTGCATAAGTCTGAGCTTGACTGATCTTTGCTGGACAGGAGAGTCAATGTTTATTGGGAACAGACAGGAGACGGATGGGCAGACAAACACGGATCAGGCATGAGCATTCTGAATGGTACAGCCAAATGGCTTTCTGCTGCCCTAAGCCATGTGTTGTTCCTCAATTCATCCCTCGAGGCTGTTACAGAGATATACTGCTGCCCCTACCCCATGTGTATAGAGCAGACATGTAACCAATTCATTGAGTTTTGTAAATCCAATAATAGAGTCATTGTATTCAGGTATTTCAACTCCAACCATTCATTAAGACAGTGAATGTTTATAAGAGGGGAAACATGTCTTGACATTTATTTCAGAGAACGTCTCATATCAATCCGCAGCAGATACAAAAATGGATGCCAGAAGAGCAGTGAACGTGTAGGGCTAAACTCAAGAAAGTTAGTAGGAGAACAAAATAGTGGTTTACAAAAGCATTAGCGGGCAATAGCTTCAATAATCCTAAGACATATTATCGGTTTATTACGGGCAAGAAGTTAACAAGAGAAAGAACAGGGAGTATTAGAGCCCGAGGCAGCAGCCTGTGCACAGAGCCAGAGAATATGTTAAACACGTACTAGAAATCTGTCTTCTCTTTGGAGAAGCAGTTCTTGGATTCATTGCCAGTCCCAAACAGAGTGCTTTAAGCAAATTGGCACACAAGCTGAGGAAGAATTGGAAGTTTATGCAGGATAAAAAGTGGGCAAATCGGTAGATCCGGATGAACTGCACTGTAGGTTGATGTGGAAGATGAGGGAAGAGATTGCAGGCTCCTAAACTTTGTGTTTTTTTGATTTTGCATCTGGCCACAGAGGTGATGTGATCGAATAGGACAGCATTTAATGTAGGTTCAACTTCCACACCATGGTAGAAAAAAAAAGATATGGGTTTAAAGACCACCAAGTCTCACATCAGTGGGAACTAAACAATTGTAGAAAATTGTGAAGGCTGTTGAGGCTGGATCACTAAGTATCTTCAAGGCTGAGATGGACAGATTTTTAAACAAGGGTTACGGGGAAAATGCAGGAAAGTCGAATTAAGGGTTATCAGAATAAATATGCGTAAATTGAAAGGAAAAGCAGAATCAGCGAGCGGATCGGCATACTGTCGCTCATATTTCCAATGGTAAACTTTTTTTTCCAACAGGCTGTATTCACTGGAATTTCAACCTCTCTCCCTGGTGAGTGAGACACAGTTTGGTATGCAATCAATAGATTGGAGTTATTCAGAATTGCAGTACTATTAGACAGAAAAGACCAGAGAACTGCGACAAAGCGGATTGGATGTCGGGGGAGTACTTGCATCAGCACAGTTACCACTACCAGAAGGAAGACCTCAGCAAGACACCTTCGAAGGTGAAGCAGTGATCTGCACTGCCGAACAGGTCATTATGTGGCTGGTGTCAGAGTGCTTAAGGCCCTAACAGTACATCACGGCAGTGTCTCCCTCCTTCCTCCCCAAAACTAAATGTGGAGCGGTCCATAGACATGCTGTCAATAGCAGAGTAGGTAGCTGTGTTTTTTAGATTAGATTAGATTAGATTACTTACAGTGTGGAAACAGGCCTTTCGGCCCAACAAGTCCACACCGACCTGCCGAAGCGTAACCCACCCAGACCCATTCTCCTACATTTACCCCTTCAACTAACACTACGGGCAATTTAGCATGGCCAATTCACCTAACCCCTGGATTGTGGGAGGAAACCGGAGCACCCGGAGGAAACCCACGCAGACACGGGGAGAATGTGCAAACTCCACACAGAGAGTCGCCTGAGGCGGGAATTGAACCCGGGTCTCTGGCGCTGTGAAGCAGCAGTGCTAACCACTGTGCTACCGTGCCGCCCATTTTGACTTGAGCGATATCAGTGAGCAGCAGCTCAGCAATACGTGCAGATAAGCTCAGGTATACTCCTTTTAACTCTCGTCTTTGAGCAGTCGAGATGGCAGATAGGGCAGTTACATGTTCCTCCTGCAGGCTGGGGGATTTCAGGGAGATTTCATCTTTTTGATGAGTAACACGTGTGTGGGAGGTGCACCCAGCTGCAGCTCCTGGGACACCGCATTCGGGAGCTGGAGCGGGATGGACTCCAGATCATCCGAGATACTGAGAACTTCATAGATAAGAACATTAGTGAGGTGGTCACACCCAAGTCCCTCCCTTAGCTATGTTTCTGAAATGACTGTCATATCCCAGTCCCATGTAAAGACCCAGGCCCTGAGTTCATCAGCCTTACCTGTCATCCCTGATGCATTTAAAGAAATGCAATTTAATCCAACAGGCGTTCCTGGCTTCCTGTCGTGTTTCAGGCAGAGAGTAGCTGCGCGACCGCCAGGAATGGCAAAGGGAGTAGGAAGTGAGTGCAAGGATACCCTGTGGCCATTCCCCTCAAAAACAAGCATACCATTCTGGATATTGATTTTGTGGGGTGGGGAGATCGGTGTCAGGAAATGACAGTTCAGGGGAAAGCAGCAGTAGTCAGGTTGGTCGCATTACGACTAGCTCTGGGACACAACTGGAAAGCATAAAGAAAAAAATTCTTAGTGACAGAAGAATCATTTATTAGAGGGACAGATCGGAAATTCTGTGGCCTCAAATGGGAATCCAGGATGGTGTGTAGCCTCGCAGGTGTCAGAGCCCAGGATGTCTCCGAGCGGCTGCAAAACATTCTCAAGGGGGATGGAGAGCTGCTAGAAGTCATTGTGCACGTTGGC
>NW_025188294.1:2813-3110 GCF_004010195.1 Chiloscyllium plagiosum | reverse complement strand
GGCAGGTTTGCAGATGGGAAAGCAAGCAAGAAAGTTCCGTTCCTGACAATGTAAAAGGCCCCAGTTGAACAACAAAGCAGTTTCTGCCCACTTTCGAAATGCGTACCTTTCGCGTGTAAGGCGAGCGTTATGACCACTCCACTACAGAAACCAGCCTCAGCCAGCCGTGCTGCGGCTCAGTGGCATCCAGCACTGACAGTTGAAGCCATTCTACCTTTCACCTTTCTGTTTCCAATAGCTCGTTGTTTCATGGGACTTGTTTAATTTTGGCTATGTGGTGAGCATGGACGAGATACA
>NW_025188294.1:0-1876 GCF_004010195.1 Chiloscyllium plagiosum | reverse complement strand
TCACGTCTGAGTCACCTTCACGTCTCTGGTTCTGAGTGAATCACAAAGAAGGAATTTCACCAGAGCTGCATCTGCCTCACTTCTCCACTCGCCCTCCCCGTTTACATTTTCCTGCTCGTCAGTGATTTAAAGAAAACCAAATGGATGCGATGTCATTCTGTAGCCTCTCTGTCGATTCCTCCGTTTCAGTTCCAACATGACTTAGATCACGTGACGCACGTTAATACTAGCGACGTTATGAAAGCACATGTCCAGAGGTTCCTCTGAGAGTGTAATTTCTTTCGTTGCTGTTGCTGATTGAATGAGCCACTAACGTGCGAACTGCTCCAAAACATGATTCAGGACCTCTGGTGCTAACTCTCGCACGTTGAATAACGACAGACAGCTTCCAAATGAGGTCATTCAGAGACGACTTTGGGGTACATTTGACAGACAGACTAGTTCAGGAATCCGTGGTGCTCTGTGACACCAGCGCATCAGCTTCTTCCCTGTCTTTGAACCGGGCCGCCTGCCCAAGGAATGCAAATGCGGTACTGCTCTTCGTGAAAGGATCAGAAGGCGGTAACTACACTCTCAAACGGAATGGCATATGAACAGAACCAGGTTGGAGAAAAACTTTACAATGCTTTGCACAGTAATTGAATGGAGTTGCATTACATTTCACTACGAGAGCACATTTGTTCAAGCAAATTCGAAGGCAGGTTTGCAGATGGGAAAGCAAGCAAGAAAGCTCCGTTCCTGACCATGTAAAGGGTCGCAGTTGAAGAACAAAGCAGTTTCTGCCCACTTTCGAAATGGGCACATTTCGCGTGGAAGGCGAGCGTGATGACCACTACACTGCAGAAACCAGCCTCAGCCAGCCGTGCTGCGGCTCAGTGGCATCCAAAACTGACAGTTGAAGCCATTCTACCTTTCACCTTTCTGATTCCAATAGCTCGTTGTTTCATGGGACTTGTTTAATTTTGGCTATGTGGTGAGCATGGACGAGATACACCGAAGTATCAGTTTCCACGCGGTGTGCGCCAATAACATTGTGTTGCTTACACCGGCTTTAAAGGATTACTTTTTAGCGGAGCTTGCTGTCGCAGTCTGTGGCACAATCATTTAGTCTGTTCGACTGCTCACGGGAAAGTTAGTATTGTGAAACACTGCAGAAACGAACGACCTCCTTACTTTTGCTCCGACTAACCATACTCCGTGAAATTTTCCCAGATTCTCAGTTGAGGATTTTTGCAGCTGCAAGTTACCTGAGAAACCCTCTTAATTCGTAATGTATTGAGCGAATCTCAAAACTGGAGGCATTTAACACGGAACACAAACAAAACTGTCAAACCAAATGCATTTTTAGACACAGCGAGCATGAATGCTAAATGTGAGACAGTCCGGGGACATGAGTCATAAAGTAATCTCACAACTAACAACAGGGCAATTCCAAAAGTCGAACGTGATGACCACTACACCACAGAAACAAGGCGCAGTCGCCCCCGCTAAAGCTCAGTGTCACCCACTGAGACTGGAGACTGAGTGCACCACCACTTCCGAGACAATGCTGAAAAGAGAGAAAGAAAGAACATAATAAGCGTGGGCCATAAAAAGTGAATTTCACCAATCACAGTCTCGATTAGATTACCTTTCCCTTCCGATGTCTCCAGGACGGAGATGAAGTAAATGGGAAAAATTCAATTACAAATGACATCGAAATTAATTGGAACGATTTTCTCATTGGCCAGAAAACCAAATAACGACGAGTCGAGTCACCGTAGGACTTTGTTTCACTACAGCGATGAAATAACAGTCTACATTCGGTTCCTGTAAAATCTCAACTTGCCTGGAACGTGAAGCTACAGTAGACCTGCGTGCGATTTTCCGCGCAGGA
>NW_025188293.1:0-3110 GCF_004010195.1 Chiloscyllium plagiosum | reverse complement strand
TTTGTTGGAACATTCCAGTCTAATGTTCTCAGATGCTGATCCATTGTTGGATTATTCCAGTCTAATGTTCTCAGAATCTGATCCATTGTTGGAATATTCCAGTCTAATGTTCTCAGAGTCTGATCTCTCCCTCTCTCTGCAGCTGCTGGTCCCAATCTTGTTGAGGTTGACTCTACCCCAAATACTATAGCATAACAAGTTGAAAGAAGGCCATAATTATGGAAGAGGGAAAGCCTCAAGTGACCCAGTTAGATCCAGGAATACTGATATTAATCACAGTCACTGAACAATCAGCTCCAGTATACCCATTTCATGACAACCCTGACATACCACAACAATACTTGGACTGGATGGAATGTTGACATCGCTGACTGTTGGGTAAATGGTACATCTCTAATTTTGAGGTGAGGGAGGGAGATTATGCTTTCTCTCAAAAGCTCAATGACTGTACTTTGTTTTGGCAGGTTAGGAATTTCTGGGTACCTAACGTCGTCTGTGTCTGATCACCAGGCCTGTGCATCCTTTCGGGTTATTTATTTATGTTTAACTTTGACATTTATTTCACCATTATTTAACGGCTTTAGTGGAGTTAGGCATTTTTGAGAGGCTTCTACAGTGCCATATCTGGTGTAGATACAGTCCATTCCTTGTAATCCTTGCAGCCGTGGCCTGGTCCTGTGGAGTGATGGTCATTTTCTCCCAGAACCAGGATACTTAGTTTTACCTTTCGCCATTTATTGCTGGGGTTCTCAGCAAGGTTGGAAGGCAGGAAATCTCTCCCGGCTGCTACACTCTCTCTCTGAGATTTCTCTTTTTTTTAATGTTCTTTACGCCTGGGTTGGAGAACTGCATGTGAGACAATCTATTTCCTGGATTTTCTTTTAGACAAATATGTGTTTCTGGGATGTTACCATATTGGTTGGTGAAAAATGTGTTGCAGGAAAAGCGCAGCAGGTCAGGCAGCATCCAAGGAGCAGGAGAATCGACGTTCCAGACATAAGCCCTTCTTCCAGAAACGTCGATTCTCCTGCTCCTTGGATGCTGCCTGACCTGCTGCGCTGTTCCAGCAACACGTCTTTCAGTTCTGATCTCCAGCATCTGCAGTCCTCACTGTTTCGCCCTGTTACCATATTGGATCCATTACTGTTAGTTAAATAACCTATTATTCTGTTTAGATTTCTAAAAGAATTAAGTTATTCCAAGATTCTTTTATGTTCGTTATATTTTGTGTACTGTGCTTGAATAGATTATGTTTGCTAAATGTTATATATTTTGACCAATTAAATTGTATCTGAAACACAGCACCTGACATTTACCTTTACAATCAGAAAACATTGGGGTCGAGACTATATTCTTCATGTACTTTGAGGGGATCTGCTCTGCTCCATAACAGAGGGACAGATGTTCGCGTTTTGCTTGGGCAATTACTTAATGGACAACATGTTGCAGAAACATGGGGTTTAACAGCAGAATTGGCCGAGCTAGAGGAGTGATAGTTATGTCAGGATTTATATCGGAACACACATAAGGCAAGATGAGATATCTGTTGATCATGAAATACTGCATAGACCAGTATACTGCTAAGTTACAGCTCCGCAATCCATCCAGGATCGAACAATGTTCAGAGCTTACCAAGTGAGCACTGGTGCAATTTTTAAAAGGCCAATGGGCACAGGTTTGACCTTTCTCAGTTCAGAGCTGCTCTGCACAACTTCCCCTGAGCATGACATTAAAGGGGCAATTACCACCACGGTTTGTCGACAGGGATACGGAGATCCTGGTGGAGAAGCGGTACAGAAGACGACCATTCCATTCCCAGAGTAGGCCACACCACCAGACAAACCGAGCATGGTCTGAGCTCCCCACCCAGCTCAGTGCAGTATCTGTTGTCTGAAGAAATTTCTAGCAATACAGGACAAACACAAATAACATGCCCCCTTCCCCCATAAGGATAAGGGTCACCATATTCTCTCTGCTCCCTCTGTTATAGCACCTACTGCCGAACAAGGCTCACACTCCACCACTCTCACTACTGCATGCAGCACCTACTCACCCTCTCACCTACATGGTGATAAATTCTTCTGGAAAATACTGTAACTAGAATTCTCTGGATAACGTCTTTATTTACAATGTTCCAGATAGTTTTCCAAATAATTCCCATGTTCAGGCAAATGTTTGTCCCCCAGTTTGTAACACATTAGTAGAATTAGGTTTTTTTTAATCCCTCAGGATGAAAGTACATCACGAGACCATTCATCCTCTCAAAAATACCGCACCATTCAGACAAACATAGTATATAAACACTTGAAGACTTACTCCATTCTTGAAGACAGGTGCCACATTGGAGGCTCGCCAGTTTCACTGGAACATTCCTGTAATCCAGAGAATTATGGAATATTTCGCACAGTGCCCCCAGTCACTCTGCAACCACTTTTAAAAATCCAGCTATGAATTACTGATGACCTGCCTACCCTTTTTCATACTTGTTTGTTAAAAAAAAACCTTCTGTTAGAGACAGTTGAAGAACTTTCATCCGACTATGGTTTTGTTTATATTATTGAATTACTTTGTGGCTCTGTATGTGGCTGAACACATGATCAGCTGAGAGTGATGCCATTCTCCCAGTTTCTCTCGCTCTATCATTCCTGTTTGGGATGCCACATTCCAGTGGGAAGCTTTGTACATGACCACCTGTTCTCTCAAATAAGAAATCCTCTCACTCTGATGGACTGACCCTTGAGCTGTGACTGCCCCATCTCCCTCACTTCTGCCCTCAATCCTTCCCCTCTTTCCCAGAACAATGATAGATCTCCCCTTTCCCTCACTTCCTACTGCACTAGAATCCACTTTCACAGAATCATCCTCCGCTACTTCCACCACCTCTGGTAGAACAGCACCTTCAAACACATCTTCCCCTCCCGTCCACTGTCAGCATTTCACAGTAACGATCTCTTTCTGACACCCTTCATCATCTCGAACACTTCCCCATTCCCTCATGGCACCTTCCCATGCAATTGCAGAAGCTGCAAAACTTGCCCATTCACCTCTTCCATCCTCACTGTCGAAGGCCCCAAAAACACCTCCCAGGTGAAGCAACATTTCACTTGTAC
>NW_025188292.1:0-3110 GCF_004010195.1 Chiloscyllium plagiosum | reverse complement strand
TCCTATGACAGTGATGCGAATACCTCACTAGTCTTACCCATAAGCTTCGTTTAAATCAACAAACTCACATTGCCACTGGCCACTGCATTTGTTTAACCACCTTTTCAAGTGAGATGACAAATGCTTCCACATCCTTCTCAACACATTTACGCAATGATTGAACATATTTAAATAGTTTCTCACTAGGCTTCTCAATACCAGGGGCTTGCTCATCCTCACTCTCTTCCTCCCTAAGCCTACCCTCAGCCTTAATCTACAGCCTTTTAAGCCGACTTTCCTTTTTAAGTGGCAGTTTTTGAAGTTCAAACACTCTCGCTTTTTCTTTCTTTGCTATCTTTTTCCCTCTCTTCTTCCCTCTAATCGTACCTCAAAACGTTTCATTTCTGTTGCCCTTTACTTAAACCACATCTCCAACTCAAGCTGCTTCATTTGCAATTGAATTTTTTGCCATTTCTAGATTCTGATGGCTTCTCTAGCAACTTCAATTGGTGAACTACTGCTGCAATTATCTCTCCTTTCCTCACAGAAGCAAACAGTTCCAATCCCAGCATTGCTGCTAATTCTTGCAACTTGGTCCACATCAACACTCCAAAGAGTATCCCATGCAGATCCATTACTCTACCAGATGAATCAACATTTGCCCTAACTAATATACCTAACCTACACATCCCTGAACACTATGGGAAATTTAGAATGGCCAATTGTCCCAACCTTCACGCCTTTGGGTGTAAACCGGAACATGCAGAGGAAACTCCACATTGACAGGCACCCAAGACCGGAATTGAACCCCAGTCCCTGGCGCTGTGAGGCTGCAGTGCTAATGACTGTTCTGCAGCTTTGTAACTGAGAGTGCCGTCAGAATAAACTTCAATTCATTTGGCCAAATCTAACAATAATTTGTCTCAGTGCCATTTGCAAAGACGACCTAGGTTTCTGTTGGCATCTTATCAAACTCGGTTCATACCTACCTACCCCACCTCATGGCACCCCTCTCATTCAATGCCAGCCCGCTTTCAGTCCAATCATGGCTGTAGGTGCTTTCCTTCGCCTGGGTGCCCCTGGGTATTCCGTGAACCTTGACCCTGGGGCCATCTGTCAAAGGCCAAAGCTCACATGGTTGAGCTTTCTCATTTTGTAGCTGCCCTGGAAAATTAACCCAGAGCATGACAGACAAGGGGAAATTGCGTAACTATTTGATGAATGAGCACTGAGGTCCTGCTGGATGGGTTAGCACATTCTCTTCCTGAAGGAAGCTACACCACGAACATGATCTGAGCTCACCAAGCAGCTCACTGCAGTATCTGTCATCTACAGGAAAGTTCAGCAAAGCAGGACAAACATCAATATCCTTCCTCGCTTTGCCAGGGTGCTCGTCGTTGTGGTTCTGTTCGCCGAGCTGGAAATTTGTGTTGCAGACGTTTCGTCCCCTGTCTAGGTGACATCCTCATTGCTTGGAGGCCCCCTGTGTAACGCTTCTGTTATGTTTCCTTCGGCATTTATAGCGATTTGTATCTGCCGCTTCTGGTTGTCAGTTCCAGCTGTCCGCTGCAGTGGCCAGGATATTGGGTCCGGCCACACTACCATACATCAAGAACATTTCTGAACTGACAGCCAGACTACTGCGACCACTAGGACTCATAACATCAAACAAACCAAGAACCACTCTCAGACAACAACTCACCACGACGAAGGACCTGACACCCAGCATGAGCAAGACCAACGTAGTGTACAAACTCCCATGCAAGGACTGCACAAAACACTGCATAGGACAAACAGGAAGATAGCTAACGATCCGCATCCATGAACACCAACTAGTCACGAAACGACACGACCAGCTATCCTTAGTAGCCACACACGCAGATGACAAGCAACATGAGTTCGACTGGGACAAGACTAATATTATAGGACAAGCCAAACAGACAACAGCCAGGGAATTCCTTGAGGTATGGCACTCATACACAGATTCTATCAACAAACACATCGACCTGGACCCTATATATTGGCCACTGCAATGGACAGCTGGAACTGACAAACAGAAGCGGCAGAGACAAACCAGTATAAATGCCGGAGACAACAACACAAAAGCGCTTCACAGGAGGCTCCCAAGCCCTGCTTATGTCTCCTAGACAGGAGACGAAACGTCTGCAACACAAATTTCCATCACGGCGAACAGAACCACAACAACGAGCACCCGAGCTACAAATCTTCTCACAAACTTTGAAGGGTAACTGTCACTGTATTCTTTCTGTTACCTCACACTCACTGTATATCTGTTGTAGCACCTACTCCCGATCAAGGCTCATGCTTCACCTCTCTCACGACTGCATACAGCACCTTCCCTCTCTTCTCCGTCTCTCTCTCTCTTACACGCTCTCCTGCTGTCCCATATACTATTACCCCCACAGTAATAACGTGGCATTGATTCAATACTGTCGACTGACTCCTTCCAGACAATTCACTATTCCCCTTTCGTCACCTACACCAGCACGAACTACAGGGCAACCCATTCGCACCTGCATTCCCTCTCTCCCTTTCTCCTATTCCAGGAAAAAACAGCCTATAAAACGACAGATACAGCCAAGCTAGGACGTGGATTGCCCGATATTTGTTCCCTCACACCACCCACCTTACCCAGTCATGTGGGGCGGACCCTGGCATTAGCCTGGGAGGACCGGGACGTCTCTTGTGGAGCTTCTGAACCATCCATATCCCACAAACCGAGTCAGGATCAATGTTCACAGAAGGGCAATTTTCGCTTTGAACCCAATGTCAGTTCTGTTTTCTCCGGCACAACTTAGAAGCCGTGGCCCTGATGCCATCTCCCTTTAATGTCAAGCTGGTGACAATGGAATCTCCACGGTCTCGCATTGTGGGCTCACAAAACATAATCTCCACTAGCCTCCCGGAAGGGAGCACAGTGGTTCCCCCTTATATCTCCTCCTGTAGACAGTTCAGATACTGAAATTAATCAGTGTTATTTACTGCTCTCCCGACATGTGACAGCTTCAAAAATCTTTGCTCTGATACACCCTGTGCTCCTTCATTCGCTTTATAATGGTACAACCTGTTTTATATTTTCTTTGAATTGTTTCCCAATAAGTTGCGTCAAC
>NW_025188291.1:1040-3110 GCF_004010195.1 Chiloscyllium plagiosum | reverse complement strand
ATTCCATTCGCACACCAGCCTCTGCGTGAAAAGATGCCCTTAGGCCTCTTCAAAATCTTTCCTCTCTCAATTTCAACCAATGCCCTCTGGTTTTGGAAACTCCTAACCAGGGGGAACACCCTGACTACTCACCCTATTCATGAACGTTCTGATTTTATGAACCTCTACTGCTATGAAATGTGACTCCAATCAACACGAATGGCTGCGGTTTCAGTCATCCCGGGCTTAAATTCTCAAAGTCAATACAGATACCTCTTCTTTCTCCATCAGGTCACAATTCTAAAATCATTTTAATAATTTTGTTCAGATGTATCCTGAGACACTTCTGTGGGCTTTAGACCTAGACCTTTGTGCCCGAAGGTCAGGACGCTGGCACCACTCGGCAATACCCATAAAGCTGTAACAGTATTCTCCTGTGTGATTGTTCATCAGCCTATTCTGACATGCTGTGACACACCTCTGCAACAGGCAGGACTTGAATTCAGACCTTTTAGTCCAGTGATAGGAACACTACCGCACAAGTTCAGGAACTGGAATCAAATCGAGAGTTCTAGCTCAGAGGCAGGGACACTACGCACTACACTACCATACCAAGATTTTGGGTTACATGTTAATTGTCAGCTTTCAGCTCGGTGTGGATTATTATAATCAGGTTAGCATTACTGAACTACACAAAACACTTTGATTTGTTAAACAAGTGCAAGACATTTGTCTCAACCTTAGGATGTTGAGTGCAGTGCTATACCATCAAAATTAACTACGAACATCTTTAATTGCAATTATCTGTAGTCTACTATATTAGGGAAAGAATTCCTGCAGACACACTCTGCACAATGAAGGGTCTCAAATAGATATTTATTACTGAACACCAGAGACGGAGAAACAGCATAATTTCTGGCCCCAAAGCACTGACCAGTATTACCCACCAATAACGTGTGACTGCTCTCTTCCTAAGACCATGAAATGTTACAAGGAAAAAGATTACTGTCCAGTCTCTCCACCCCACTGACTGTGTCTGCAATCAATCCCTCATCCCCCATCCACACAAGGGAACCCAAACTCAGGGTCTTTGTGAAAATCAAGGCCGGAGTGTGCAGTCCTCCTGGAGGTGGGGAGGGAATTTTAAAATTAAACGGGGAAGGTGAGGAGGCAGTAATATCACTCACTAGGCTGAGGAGTGGCAGACGTAGTTTAGTTTGGATTCATGCGAGGTATTGGATTTGGTAAATCAAACAAGATCAAGATCTATACAATTAAAGGAAGGGCCTTTGGCAGTGTTGTAGGACAGAGACCTAGGCCGTCAGGTACAATTATTTAAAATTTGCATCTCATATAGATAGTGTGTTCAAAAATATGTTCAGCACACTTGTCTTCACAGGTGTCGGAATTGGGAAGTCATGTTGAGGTTGTACAGGACATTGGTGAGACCTCTTCTGGAGTACTGTGTCCAGTCTGGTCACCTTGCCCGCTCATTCCATAGGCACACCGCCTTCTGGGTGAAAAAGCTGCCCCTTAGGTGACTTTTAAATTTTTCCCCTCTAACCTTAAAACTATGTCCTCTATTTTTGGACTCCCAAACCCTTAGAAAATACCTTAACTATTCACTTTGATATTATTGACCTTGATATTATTAAGCTGGAGAGGGTTCAGAAGAGATTAACCTGGATGTTGCTTGGAAAGGAGGGACTGAGCTATAAGGAGAGGCTGGATTGGCTGTGACTCGTTTTACTGGAGAGTAAGATTAAGGGGTAACTTTGCAGAGGTTTATAAAATCATGAGGCGTACAGATATGCAGAAGGGCTGAAGTCTTTTCCCTATAGTCGGGGGTTCAAGACTGAGGGAAATTTTAAGTTGCGAGGAAAAAGATTTACAAAAGTCATGAGAGGTAACGATTTTAGACAGAAGCTAGCTTGTGTGTGCAATGAACTTCCAGAGGAAGTGGTGAAAGCAGGGACAGTTACAACGTTTAAAGGACATTTAGATCAGTACATGGATAAGACATCAGTTTGGATGGTACTGTGAGCAGCTGCCCTCTCCCTCCCCCTCTCTGAATGAATCCCTGTTGCTTTT
>NW_025188291.1:0-533 GCF_004010195.1 Chiloscyllium plagiosum | reverse complement strand
ATGGGGACTGTGATGCTATGACAATCTCAGTGTTTGTAGATGGCACCGAACCTGGAAGAATTGTAAAGTCTATGGAGGATAGTGTGGAACTCTATCAGGACAATCACACGTTCCTGTCGTGTTCAGGTGTGTGGCAGCTGGGGATCACTGCAGAGCAGTGTGAGATGATGCATTTTGGTAAGAAGGACATTGCAAGACAATATAAAACCGGCTGAACATTATAAAGGGGGTGCAGGAGCAGAGGGTCCTGGTTTTATATGAGCACTGATTATTAAAAGTGTCAGGACAAGTGAGGAGAGCAGTAACTATCACAGATTAGTTTCAGTATCTGAGCTGTTTACAGGAGGAGGTGTAGAAGGGAGCCTTCGTGCTCCCTTCCTGGGAGGTGGTGGTGACAGTGTATTGTGACCCCACCCTCCTGCCCACCGAGACCGTGCGGATTCTATTTGGATATAAAAGGGAGATGGCATCAAGGCCACGGCTTCTAAGTTGTGCCGGGTGGATACGGAACTGCCAGTGGGTTTAAACTGAGA
>NW_025188290.1:0-3110 GCF_004010195.1 Chiloscyllium plagiosum | reverse complement strand
GCCGCTTCCGGTTGTCAGTTTCAGCTGTTCGCTATAGTGGCCGGTATATTAGGTCCAGGTCGATGTGTTTGTTGATGGAGTTTTGTGGATGAGTGCCATGCCTCTAGGAATTCTCTGGCTGTTCTTTGTTTGGCTTGCCCTATGATGGTAGTGTTGTCCCAGTCGAATTCATGTTGCTTGTTGTCTGCGTGTGTGGCTACTAAGGATAGCTGGTCGTGGCGTTTCGAGGCTAGTTGATGTTCATGGATGTGGATGATTAGCTGTCTTCCTGATTGTCCTATATAGTGTTTTGTGTTTTGTGCAGTCCTTGCATGGGATTTTGTACACTACATTAGTTTTGCTCATGCTGGGTATTGTGTCCGTCATTCTGGTGAGTTGTTGTCTGAGGGTGGCTGTTGGTTTGTGTGCTGTTATAAGTCCTAGTGGTCGCTGTAGTCTGGCTGTCAGTTCTGAAATGCTCCTGATGTATGGTAGTATGGTTAGTCCTTTGGGATGCGGCATGTCCTCGTTCCGTTGTCTTTCTCTTAGGCATCTGTTGATGAAATTGCGCGGGTATCCGTTTTTGGCGAATACCTTGTTCAGGTGTTCCTCTTCCTCTTTTTGCAGTTCTGGTGTGCTGCAGTGTGTTGTGGCCCTTTTGAATACTGTCTTGATGACAACGGAACGAGGACATGCCGCAACCCAAAGGACTAGCCACACTACCATACATCAGGAGCATTTCAGAACTGACAGCCAGACTACTGCGGCCACTAGGACTTATAACAGCACACAAAACCAACAGCCACTCTCAGACAACAACTCACCAGAATGAAGGACCCGATACCCAGCATGAGCAAAACTAATGTAGTGTACAAAATCCCATGCAAGGACTGCACAAAACACTATATAGGACAAACAGGAAGACAGCTAACGATCCGCATCCATGAACATCAACTAGCCACGAAACGCCATGACCAACTATCCTTAGCCACACATGCAGTCGACAAGCAACATGAATTTGACTGGGACAACACTACCATTATAGGGCAAGCCAAACAAAGATCAGCCAGGGAATTCCTAGAAGCATGGCACTCATCCACAAACTCCATCAACAAACACATCGACCTGGACCCAATATACCGGCCTCTACAGCGGACAGCTGAAACTGACAACCGGAAGCGGCAGGGACAGGCCACTATAAATGCCGGAGGAAACACCACAGAAGTGCTTCACAGGAGGCTCCCAAGCACTGAGGATGTCACCTAGGCAGGGGACGAAATGTTTGCAACAAAAACTTCCAGCTCGGCGAACAGAACCACAACAATGATTTCGAGCTACAAATCTTCACCCAAACTTTGATAACTATATATCTTAATCCCAAGCATACTTAAAAGGTGACAGACAAAATGCTACTCTCTGCAGAGATTATATGGGATTCATTTCTAAAAAGGCCCTATTCTGGTAAGGCTAAGGGTCAAATGATAAATAAAGAGACGACATTTGATTAATGATCCATTCAATTTCTTGTCGTCAATATTGCAATGTTGAATTGATGAGGTGGACTGCAGCTGTTTAAGATGGCAGCTCACTCCCACCTTCTCCTGGACAACTAGGGGTGGGCAGTGAAAATGTTGCCCAGGCCGTGATGCCCATATGCCACAAAATGAATAAATTTTAAAGATCTTTACATTTTATTTCAGATGAGTGTTAGACTTTGGTCTTTGGATGTAAGTAATAGTCTAGCTGTCACATTTAAATTAAACATACTGATTTTTGGAACTTTCTCAGTTACACATACACTTTATCAAGACACGCTGCACACGTCTTTCAGTATAAAGCTTTTTTTTCTTCATTATGTGACAATACTATGGCTTTACGAGATGTATTTGACCTTTTTTGTTGATGATGAGGTTGAGATATAGGTGTGAATGGTCTGCCTCAAGCCAGTAAACAGCTTGAGAGTCCAGAACGAAGGACCCGATACCCAGCATGAGCAAAACTAATGTAGTGTACAAAATCCCATGCAAGGACTGCACAAAACACTATAGGTGTGAATGGTCTGCCTCAAGCCAGTAAACAGCTTGAGAGTCCTTGGGTTTCTTTTTTAAGTTGGAAAAATAGAAGCAGCCTGAATTGGTGGGGTCAAGCTCCCACGGAACAAGTATTTTAATTGCTGTTGGGGTTTAAAAACAGCAATACATCTCTCCCTACTCTAGGAAAACGCTTGCTATCTCGAGTTTTTCTCTTGATGTTATTTCCTCCTGGACTGGAGAATTGCATGTGAGATAATCAATTTTGCTGAATTTGCTTTTGCCAAGGGTGTGTTTATGGGATGTTACTATGTTGGAACAGTTGCTGTTAAGTAGAGTCATAGAGATGTACAGCACAGAAACAGACCCTTTGGTCCAACTTGTCCGTGCCAACCAGATATGACAACCCAATCTAGTCCCACCTGTCAGCACCCAGCCCTTATCCCTCCAAACCCTCTCTATTAATGGACCCATCCAGATGCCTTTTAAATGTTGCAGTTGCACAAGTCTTCACCACTTCCTCTGGCAGCTCATTCCATACACATACCACCCTCTGCACCTTTAGTCTCTTTTATATTTTTCCCCTCTCACCCTAAACCTGGGACCTCTAGTTCTGGACTCCCCGACCCCAGGGAAAAGATTTTGTCTATTTATCCTATCCATGCCCCTCTTGATTTTGTAAACCTCTTTAAGGTCACCCCTCAGCCTCCGATGCTCCGGGGAAAACAGCCCCAGCCTATTCAACCTCTCCCAAATCCTCCAACCCTGGCAATATCCTTGTAAATCTTTTCTGAACCCTTTCAAGTTTCACAACATCCTTCTGATAGGAAGGAGACTAGATTTACATGCAATATTCCAACAGTGGCCTCACCAATGTCCTGTACAGCTGCAACATGACCTCCAAACTCCTGTACTCAATACTCTGACCAATAAAGGAAAGCATACCAGACTCCTCCTTCATTATCCTATCTACCTGCAACTCCACTTTCAAGGAGCTATGAACCTGCACTCCAAGGTCTCTTTCTTCAGCAACACTCCTGAGGACCTTACCATTAAGTGTATAAGTTCTGCTAAGTTAAATACTCTATCATTCTGTTAAGT
>NW_025188289.1:1915-3110 GCF_004010195.1 Chiloscyllium plagiosum | reverse complement strand
TCAGAGGATTGGTGTGGACCTGTTGGGCCAAATAGCCTGTTTCCATACTGTAGAGAATCTAATGTGTGGTGTTCTTCACCCTGAGGGAGGAGCTTTGGATTCAAGTCCTACTCCAGGAGCTGATGGCCATAGGAAGGTGTCTTCATTGCTATTGTGAGACACTCAAGGGTATGGGCCAAGTGCTGCAAAATGGGATGAGAATAGCTCGGAGCTTGTCTTTTTGACCAGTGCAGACATGATGGGCTGAAGGGCAACTTATTATTTTAGTGCTCTAAACCTCAATAACCAGAGAGCACGGAGTCATAACATCAGACAGTATGGAACAGACCCTTCAGTTCAACCAGTCTGCGCTGACCAGTCATCCCGATCTGACTGAGTCCCATTTGCCAGCTTTTGGCACATATCTCTCTAACCTATTCCTATTCATGTCCACATCTAGATGCCTTTTAAATATTGTCATTGTACCAGCTGCCTCCACCACCTCTTGATAGCTCATTCCAAGCACACATCACCCATTGCATGAAAAAGTAACCCCTCAGGTCTTTCCCCTCTTACCTTATACCTATGCTTCTAGTTTTGGACTCCCCCACCCTCGGGAAAAGACGTTTGGCTATACAGCTGACGTGGAAGGAATCAAAATGGGGCAAGAACAGAAATGGAGGTCAGCTAAACAATTCTGATCAGCAACAGAAAAGTGCAGCCAAGCAAGTACGTACGTGAGCTAGCTTACTGAAACTGGCTCCAGTTAAGTGAGAAGACAGGAAGACCGAAACAACACTCAACAGGTGTTGTAGAAGTTTAAGGTCAATGATCTAATGCTAAACGTCACGTACCTAGATCAGGATCTGATTGATCAGTTGTGTTGCTAAGGCTTGGAATCAAAATGTAATTCGTGAAAGGGGAACGCCGATTTGTGTGTAAAAGTGTGATTGCAACTGCCTGTTTCAGACTCTCCAGGCAAGGTGGGCTTTGACCCGGCTGGTTGAGTCTTCTTGCATGTATGTGAAAAAGGAAGTTGTGTGAAGTGTACTATCATCCGGCTGATCATTTCAACATCTATCCATGCTCCTCCAGATTTTATGAACTTCTGTAAGGGTACCCCTCAGGATCCGACACTCCAGGGAAAATAGCCGTAGCCTATTTAACCTCTTACTGTAGCTCAAACCCTCCAATCTCGGCAACATCCTGGTAAATC
>NW_025188289.1:0-1541 GCF_004010195.1 Chiloscyllium plagiosum | reverse complement strand
TTGCACTGGTGAGGCATGAAAGACAATGTTCCCAGTGCTGGAAAAATGAGACTGGAGTAGCAAGGAGCCTGTTTTGCCAGCGCAGACATGATGGGCTGAAGGATTTATTTTTCTGGTGCTCTCAACCTTTATGACCAGAGGGCACAGTTTGAAGTGTATTTTTGGAGCCAGATCCACTGGGAGAGCTTGAGGATAAGTTTTATGTTTGCTCAGCGAATGAACATTGGGAGATGGTTTGGGAGGCAGGAATATGGGGAAATTAGCAGGTGACTGGCAATAGGCAATAGGAGTGAGAAAGGCCTGAGGGGCTGAATGGTCTTGTTCTCCACTGTAAGGTGAGTAACTGAGAGAAGGAGTGTGCATGGATCTTGCTGGAGCTGGGGGCGAGGAGAGTGCAGAGGAGTTGGGGAGGGAAAAAGCCACAGGCGAAGTTGAAAAGCTATCATTTCTACTTTCTCATCTCTCTCACTCTCTTGCGCTTGCCTTTTAGAAATGTTGGCAATACCACCACGATACCCTCGACCAAGTCGTCTTGACGGTGCAACTGAAAGACCAACCGAACATCAGCACCTCCATCTTCGTGGGCAGCGCCTACTTCTTGGCCTCCAGAGAGTTTGTCGGCCATGTGTTTGACAGTGCCAAGATCCAGGCCTTCCTCAAGTTGTCGGAGGATACCTACAGCCCGGACGAGCATGTGTGGGCTACCCTGCACAGAATGCCCAATGTACCCGGCTCCATCCCATACACCCAAGGAGCCACCAGGACACTTGGCCGGGCAGTAAAGTGGTCCTTTGAGGCTGGTGACGTTGCGAGGGGTGCCCTATACCCTCCCTGCACGGGAAAGTATCGCCATTTGGTTTGTGTGTATGGGGCAGGAGATCTACATTGGGTGGTCCGTCAGAGATGTTTCTTTGCAAATAAGTTTGACCCCAACATGGACAACATGGCAGTACAGTGCATGGAGGAATATCTCCGAAACAGGACACTTGGTAAAACTGGGGCTGTGTTGGAGGTTGGGACAGAGTAAACCTCGGTGATGGTGGTAGAGATGGTGGGTGAGACATTGGAAACACAAAGACTGGGCACTGTGAAACTGGGCACTGTGAGATTGTATACTGTAACACTGGCTGCTGTGGAGGCCAGGCACTGTGAAACTGCATGCTGTAACATGGCCACTGTAGCACTAGTCAGTGTGAGGCTGGGCACTATAGTGTTGGGCACTGTGGAGATTGGATACCTTAATACTATCCACTGTAACACTGGGCACTGTGAGACTTAGCACTGTAACATTAGTTACTGTGAGAGTCAAAATGTGTGGTGCTGGAAAAGTACAGCAGGTCAGGCAGCACCCGAGGAGCAGGAGAAACCGATGTTTCAGGTATAAGCCCTTCATCAGGAATGTGGGGGAGTAAGGGGATTGAGAGATAAATAGAGTGAGGGTGGGGCTTTTGGGGAACATAGCTGGGAAGGTGCTCAGTAAATCCAGTTGGGGGTGTGATTGTGATTGTTCGGTGGGGAAGGTCGAACATATAGTTAAGAAG
>NW_025188288.1:786-3110 GCF_004010195.1 Chiloscyllium plagiosum | reverse complement strand
CTGCTACTGACAGATACTGACCCACACTGCTCCCTCTGTACTGTTACTGACAGATACTGACCCACACTGCTCCCTCTGTACTGTTGCTGATAGATACTGACCCATACTGCTCCCTCTGTACTGTTACTGACAGATACTGACCGACACTGCTCCCTCTGTACTGTTACTGACAGATACTGACCCACACTGCTCCCTCTGTACTGCTACTGACAGATACTGACCCATACTGCTCCCTCTGTACTGTTACTGACAGATACTGACCGACACTGCTCCCTCTGTACTGTTACTGACAGATACTGACTCATACTATTCCCTCTGTACTGTTACTGACAGATACTGACCCACACTGCTACCTCTGTACTGTTATTGACAGATACTGACCCATACTGTTCCCTCTGTACTGTTACTGACAGATACTGACCCACACTGCTCCCCATGTCTGTTACTGACAGATAATGACTCATACTGCTCCCTCTGCACTGTTACTGACAGATACTGACCCATACTGTTCCCTCTGTCCTGTTACTGACAGATACTGATACAAACTGCTCCCGCTGTAATGTTACTATAGGCACTGACCCACACTGCTCTCTCTGTACTGTTACTGACAGATACTGACCCACACTGCACTCTCCACACAGTTACTGACAGATACTGGCCCACACTGCTCCCTCTGTACTGTTACTGCCAGATACTGACCCATACTGCACCCCATGTCTGAAACTGACAGACACTGACCCATACTGCTCATTCTGTACTGTTACTGACAGATACTGACCCACACTGCACTCTCCAGACATTTACTGAATGATACTGGCCCACACTCCTCCCACTGTACTGTTGCTGCCAGATGCTGACCCATACTGCTCCTTCTCTGCTGTTACTGACAGATGCTGACCCACACTGTACCCCTGTCTGTTACTGACAGATACTGACCCACACTGCTGCCCATGTCTGTTACTGACTGAAAGTAACCCATACTGCTCCCTCTGGACTATTACTGACAGATACTTACCCATACTGATCCTCCTGTGCTGTTATTGACAGACACTGACCCACATTCCAACCCCTGCCTGTTACTGAAAGATACTGACCCATACTGCTCCCTCTGTACTGTTATTGATAGACACTGACCCATACTGCTTCTTCTGTGCTGTTATTGACAGATACTGACCCACACTGCTCTCCATGTCTATTACTGACTGATACTGACCCATACTGCTCCCTCCGTAATATTACTGATAGGCAATGAACCATACTGCTCCCTCTGTACTGTTACTGACTGATACTGACCCATACTGCTCCCTCTGTACTGTTACTGACCCATGCTGCTCCCTCCATAATATTACTGATAGGCACTGAACCATACTGCTCCCACTGTACTGTTACTGACTGATACTGACCCATACTACTCCCCACATCTATTACTGACAGACACTGACCCATACTGCTCCCTCTATACTGTTATTGACTGATACTAACCCAAACTGCTCCCCTGTCTGTTACTTACAGATACTGACCCACACTGCTCCCTCTCTATTGTTACTGATAGTTACTGACACATACTGCTCCTTCTGTGCTGTTACTGACAGATACTGACCCACACTGCTCCCCCCGTCTGTTATTGACAGATACTGATGCACATGGCTCTCCATGTCTGTTACTGACATATACTGACCCATACTGCACCCTCTATACTGTTACTGACAGATACTGACCCATACGGCTCCCCATGTCTGTTACTGACAAATACTGACCCATACTGCTCACTCTGTACTGTTACTGACAGTCATTGACCCCTCCTGCTCCCTTTATAATGTTACTTACAGATACTGACCCATACTGTACATTCTATACTGTTACTGACAGTTACTGACCCATACTGCTCCCTCTGTACTGTTACTGATAGATACTGACCCAAACTGCTCCCCTGTCTGTTATTGACAGATACTGACCCATACTGCTCCCTCTGTACTGTTACTGACAGACACTGACCCCTCCTGCTCCCTTTATAATGTTACTGACAGATATTGACCCATACTGTACATTCTGTACTGTTACTGACATTTACTGACCCATACTTCTCCCTCTGTACTTTTACTGACAGATACTGACAAACACTGCTCCCCATGTCTGTTACTGACAGTTACTGACCAATACTGCTCCCTCTGTACTGTTACTGACAAACATTCACCCCTCCTGCTCCCTTTCTAATGTTACTGACTGATACTGACCCATACTGTACATTCTGTACTGTTCCTGACAGTTCCTGACCCATACTGCTCCCTCTGTACTGTTACTGACAGATACTGACAAACACTGCT
>NW_025188288.1:0-769 GCF_004010195.1 Chiloscyllium plagiosum | reverse complement strand
TGACCCATACTGTACATTCTGTACTGTTACTGACAGTTACTGACCCACACTGCTCCCTCTGTACTGTTACTGACAGATACTGACAAACACTGCTCCCCATGTCTGTTACTGACAGTTACTGACCCATACTGCTCCCTCTGTACTGTTACTGACGGACACTAATCCCTCCTGCTCCCTTTATAATGTTACTGACAGATACTGACCCATACTGAACATTCTGTACTGTTACTGACAGTTAATGACCCATACTACTCCCTCTGTACTGTTACTGACAGATACTGACCCACACTGCTCCCCACGTCTGTTACTGACAGTTACTGACCCATACTCTCCCTCTGTACTGTTACTGATAGTTTCTGACCCATATTGCTTCTTCTGTGCTGTTACTGACAGATACTGACCGATACTGCTCCCCATCTGTTACTGACAGATACTGACCCACACTGCTCCCTCTGTAATATTACTGATCGACACTGAACCATACTGCTCCCTCAGTACTGTTACTGACAGATCCTGACCCATACTGCTCCTTTTGTGCTGTTACTGACAGATACTGACCCACACTGCCTCCCTGTCTATTACCAACAAATACTGACACACACTGCTCCCCATATATATTACTGACAGACACTGACCCACACTGCTCCGTCTGTACTGTTACAGATACATACTGACCCATACTGCTCTCCCTGTCTGTTACTGACAGATACTGACCCACCCTGCTCGCCATGTCTGTTACTGATAGATACTGACTCACACTGCTCCCTCT
>NW_025188287.1:1946-3110 GCF_004010195.1 Chiloscyllium plagiosum | reverse complement strand
AACGGCTGCAGAAAGGCAGTTCGAGGGGGATCTTCCTTTGAAGGTAGTATGGGCTGAAGTCAGAAATAGGAAAGGAGCAGTCACCTTGTTGGGTGTTTACTATAGGCCTCCCAAGAGCAGCAGAGATGTGGAGAAACAGATTAGGAAACAGATTTTGGAAAGGTGCAGAAGCCACAGGGTAGTAGTCATGGGCGATTTCAACTTCCCAAATATTGATTGGAAGCTCTTTAGTACAAGTAGATTGGACAGGGCGGTGTGTGTGCAGTGTGTCCAGGAAGCTTTTCTAACTCAGTATGTAGATTGTCCGACCAGAGGGGAGGCCATATTGGATTTGGTACTTGGTAACGAACCGTGACAAATGATGGGCTTGTTAGTGGGTGAGCATTTTGGTGATGGTGACCACAATTCTGTGACTTTCACCTTGGTTATGGAGAGAGATAGAAAAGGGCAGGTTTTACAATTGGGGGAAGGGTAAATATGATGCTGCTAGACAGGATCTGAGGAGCATAAATTGGGAGCACAGGCTGTCAGGGAAGGATGCCGTTGAAATGTGGAACTTTTTCAAGGAACAGATACGACGTGTCCTTGATATATATGTACCTGTCAGGCAGGAAAGTGATGGTCGTGTGAGGGAACCTTGGTTGACGAGGGAGGTTGAATGACTTGTAAGGAGGAAGAAGGAGGCTGACATAAGGTTGAGGAAACAAGGTTCAGACAGAGCATTGGAGGGATACAGGATTGCCAGAAGGGAGCTGAAGAAAGGGATTAGGAGAGCTAAGAGAGGGCATGAAAAATCTTTGGCGGGTAGGATCAAGGATAACCCCAAGGTCTTTTATGCGTATGTGAGAAACATGAGAATGACGAGAACGAGGGTAGGTCCGATCAAGGACAGTAGTGGGAGACTGTGTATTGAGTCGGAAGAGATAAGTGAGGTCTTGAATGAGTACTTTTCTTCAATATTTACAAATGAGAGGGACTGTATTGTTGAAGAGGAGAGTGTGAAACGGACTGGTAAGCTAGAAGAGATACATGTTAGGAAGGAAGATGTGTTGGATACTTTGAACAACTTGAGGATAGACAAGTCCCCCGGGCCTGACGGGATATATCCTAGGATTATGTGGGAAGCAAGAGAGGAAATTGCAGAGCCATTGGCAATGATCTTTT
>NW_025188287.1:0-1231 GCF_004010195.1 Chiloscyllium plagiosum | reverse complement strand
ATGGAGGAGTCCGAGGACCTGCATGTCCTTGGTGGAGTGGGAGGGGGAGTTGAAGTGTTGAGCCACAGGGTGGTTTGGTTGGTTGGTCCGGGTGTCCCAGAGGTGTTCTCTGAAACGTTCCGCAAGTAGGCGGCCTGTCTCCCCAATATAGAGGAGGCCACATTGGGTGCAGCGGATGCAGTAACTGATGTGTGTGGAGGTGCAGGTGAATTTGTGGCGGATATGGAAGCATCCCTTGGGGCCTTGGAGGGAAGTAAGGGGGGAGGTGTGGTCGCAGATTTTGCATTTCTTGCGGTTGCAGGGTATGGTCCCGGGAGTGAAGGTTGGGTTGGTGGGGGGTGTGGATCTGATGAGGGAGTCATGGAGGGTGTGGTCTTCTTGGAACGCTGATAGGGGAGGGGAGGGAAATGTATCCCTGGTGGTCGGGTCCGTTTGGAGGTGGCGGAAATGACGACGGATGATATGATGTACATGGAGGTTGGTGGGGTGGTAGGTGAGGACCAGTGGGGTTCTGTCCTGGTGGCGATTGGAGGGGCGGGGCTCAAGGGCGGAGGATATGCAGTGGAGAGCAAAGTCGATCACGTCTGGGGGGAAATTGCAGTCTTTGAAGAAGGAGGCCATCTGGGTTGTTCGGTATTGGAAGTGGTCCTCCTGGGAGCAGATGCAGTGGAGACGAAGGAATTGGGAATATGGGATGGTCTGAACGTAGTCCAGAGTCCCTGCGGGGCCAGTCGGTTCCGTAGGCAGGTGCTGAGGAAGGAGATATGGCTGTGGTAGCGAGTCTGTTTGAGAACGTGGCTAAAGAGCTTCTGGGCAGAGGAGATGACCTGAGGGTCTGAACGTAGTCCGGAGTCCATGCGAGGTCAGTAACTGAACGTAGTCCGGAGTCCGTGCGGGGTCATTAAACCTTTGTTACTCGTGCCGCATGTTCGCAAGGCGAGAGAGAGAGGAGTTGAACACATGGCGACAGGGATGGTGCAGGAGGGAGGGATTCAAATATCTGAATAATTGGGGCTCATTCTGCGGTAGGTGGGACCTCTACAAACAGAATGGTCTACACCTGAACCAGGACAGTAACAATATCCGAGGGTTTTTTTATTAATGCGCTTTGGCAGGATTTAAACTAATTCATCAGGGGAATTGGAACTAGAATTGTAGCTCCAGTGTCCAGGAGATTGAGAGTAGTGAGGTCATAAAGAAGGTTTCAGGAGTGTAGCGGCAGGCAGGAAGG
>NW_025188286.1:0-3110 GCF_004010195.1 Chiloscyllium plagiosum | reverse complement strand
GAAACAGCTTCCTCAGGTACACGGCTTGTTTTGGAGCAAAGGTCCTCAGTCCTATTGCAGGAATGGTGTCAGGGCCAAATGCCTTTGTCGTATGTACAGTGTCTAGCTGTTGCTTCATGTAACGTGCAGTGAATTGAATTGGTTGAAGATGGGCATGTGTGATTCTGAGGGTATCATAGTGAGGGTGAGGTGGGTAATCGACTCAACCCATCTAGCTGAGGATGGTGCAGATACTGCATCTTTTACATTGATGCACAGGGCTGATCCATTATTTAGGATGGGGATATTTGTGGAGTCCTCTCCTCTAGTAAGTTGTTTACTGGTCCATCGACTATTACGCATGGATTTAACAGGACGAGAGAGCATATATCTGATTTGTTAGTCTTAGGATCATCTCTCTCTGTATCAGATGTTAGTCCTGCTGTTCGAAGTGTAACCAGTCAAGTGCGGTAGCTGTAATGGATTGTCATCAGGTTTAGGTACACGTGATTCCGACCGACCATGTTCACCCACACTCGTCACTGACCCATGGATCGGCTTGATGGAAATGGTAGATGGATGGACTATCCTGGGGGAAAAGTTACAGATTGTCATTGAAATCTACAGCATCAGATGATAACCCAGTTTTAGCTGCAATATCTACAATTCAATTCTACTGACTGCCCCCGCACCCCCAAATTCACACCGAGACCCATTCACCCATCAGCCCTATATTCAGTGACCTACTCTGGTTTCTGATGCGTAAATACTTCCATTTTCATATTCTCATTCTGCTGGAAGTCTTTCCTTGGTGTCACGCCTCCAATTTGTTACATAAACAATATCCATTTAAGGTACTAATCTGAATCTTTTCCTTTCAGTAATGTCATCTTCTGTATTTGAAGTGAATGTGTTTCCTTCTGTTTTTCTCCCTGACCATGATTCAGAGTTTTGCAGCATCAGTGATGCCAGCCTTATGCATTTTCAGAGTCAAGGAACTTGTCACCATGCGTTACTGTTCAGTTCCCAGTGTATGACGCTCCATGTTGGACAGGATGTTTGGGCATCTTTGACAATATGTCGTTGTTCATAAACAGAAATTGCTGAAGAAATTGCTAAAGATGTTGTAGAATTTTCTGGAGTGAATGCAGAGTTAAACTTTCAGGTCCAGTGAACCTTCCATAAAGGTTTTTTTTTTTAATTTTTATTTCCAGTATTCATAATTATTGATTTAATTGAAAATTTGTTCTGCGCCTATTCATTTCTGGAGAAACTCAGCAGGTCTGTCAACATCTGCAGAGAAAGAGAAACAGAGTTAGCGTTTCCAGTCCAGTGTGACAATTCTTCAAAACTGAATACAATTGCAAAATGGTCTTTTAATCACTTGGCAGATGTGGAGGATGGGTGGCAGGGAAAGGAGGGTGTGGCAAAAGAAAAACGGGCTTTTAGCTGTGGTGAACGAAAATATTCTGTATAACGGCTCGAATTTAAGGTGTGAATGGGTGAAAGGTCTTCTCTCTATTGAATGCAAGATAAAAAAGACAACCACACGAAGTTATACGGAGGCCAGGAGGGAGAATGTTGACCATCTGGTATTATATCGATCTGGCCACAGATACGTTTTCACTGTCGTGATCATTACCCCCTTTAAACAAAGGAATTCAGATGCTTGACTTCTTATTGGCACTAGTAAGCGTTTCATGCTGCCTTAGTATTGTAATAGAGGGAAGAAAAAATCACAGTGTGAAGTTTGGGCTGAGTATTGTTTACCTGTCATGTTTACTATAGTTTCAAATTTGCAGTGCTTATCTTTAAACCCTTGTTCTTGAAGTTAGCATCAAATGGAGTGTAGGATGTTGAGGAGTGACATTATACAAACTTATAAAATCATGAGAAGTATGGATAGGGTGAATAGCCAAGGTCTTTTCCACAGAATAGGGGAATCCAAACATAGAGGGAATAGGTTTAAGGTGAAAGAGGTAGATTTAAAAAGGACTAAGGGGCAGCGTTTTTACACAGAGGGCGGTGTGGGTATGGAATGAGCTTCCAGAGAAAGAGTGGGAGATGCAAGGACAGCTACAACATTTATAACTCATTTGGACAAACATTTGAATGGGTAACATTTAGAAGCACATGGATCTAATGAAAACAGATATGACAAGTATAGTTTGGAAAACCTGGCAAACATGGACATTTAGAAAAGCTTCACGCAGAGTCAGGGTGGTTTTATGAAAGGGAAATTATATTTTGCTCTGTAAAATAATGCAAAGTATTTCAGGAGATGCCTGAAAATGTAACAACGGACTTGATGAAGGGGATCTGGTGGACACGAGGCTTTCCAGAGATTTTCCACAAGGTATTACAAAACAAAAGTTCTTACACAAAACAGGAGCTCCAGGACGTCGGATACTGTATTAACATGGGATGATGATTGGTTAACACAGAAATCGGAGAGTCGGGATTAATGGATCTTTCTGGTAAAGGTGTATCTGCTGGAGTACCACAAATATCAGCCTGATGGCATCAGTTACTTGCAATCTATGCTGACGACCTGAAAAAGGGAGTTGAGTGCAATATACATCCGAGTTTGAGGATGACACTGAGAATCAAAAGGTAGGCTGTTACTGAATGGAGAGGACTTCCAGAAAAGGAACAGTAAAGGCATTGGAGTCTTCCTGTGTATGAAACATAAGGTCAGCATGCTGATGCAGCAAGTAACTTGGTTGGTACATTAGGCGGTTTCCTGGGAAGAAAGGGTTGTGTTATTGAGAATCTCTAAGATGGTGAGGCGATAATTCATTGGCGTTTAAATGAATGAGGAATGATAATGCTGACACCTACAAGACACAGAAGGGGTTGGAGAAGGTAGATGTTGAGAAGTTTTTTTCCATTCTTGGGTAAAGTATCGAACTCGATGATATCGATACCGAATAAGGAACATCGATTTCAATCTGAGATGCAGAGTAATGTCTTCTCTCCGAAGGTAGTGAATGTCTGGAATTCCCTAACTCAGAGAGGTGTGGAGGGATACAAGGACTCGCCAAGAGAGTGGGGTTGAGCCCTGGAGTAGATCAGCCATGTTCTTATTAAATGACAGGGTTAGCTTGAGGGGTCGATTGACCTACTCCTGT
>NW_025188285.1:0-3110 GCF_004010195.1 Chiloscyllium plagiosum | reverse complement strand
GATGGCACATTCTGATACTTGTCTTTGACAGTTTTGAGAGCCCTTGCAGATTACACGTGCTCTCGGTGGGCAGCTAGCTCTGGATAATTTTCAAAATGTCCTTCCATCTTTAGTTTCTGAAGACCCCGTCATTGACCAAATGGTTTCAATACAATCAAATTTAAATTCCATTGTTTTTTGTGATACGGAACATAACTTAAATGAATTGGCTACATTCAAATCCGGTTGCATTAAAATCAAAACCCAATGTCATGATGATTGTTACATATTATAAAAAGCGCAGTAATCTCTGCATCTGCCAATATCTCACACACGTGCTCTCAGAACCTCTCAGCTCAGAAAGGCACCTCTCTGTTAAAGAAGATGAACTGTCATAATTAAAAGATGGCTTCATTTTTCTTCTTTTTTCTCTGAACCTTAATACCAAATTTGCAAAATACATAAATAGGTAATCTAAAGTTATGCACTCCTTACTGATTCTGCGTGCGTACCCGATAAATTTGGACAGTAAGAGTTATACGTTATCTGTATTAATTTAATTTTTAGCCCGGGGGTCAACGCATCTGCAACATTATTTCTTCGATCTGCTATATGGACCGTTTGCGAATTCGAAGCCTCTCACGTCAGACTGCATCAAAATAGTCTCGAAGTTTTGTATTCTAATCTTTCCAAAAATGCATGAATGCTACAAATACTCACAGTAAAAGTAAGAAGTCGCTCCCAGGAGAAGACAGCTTAATCAGCATCTGGAAGAAAATAGCAGAGTCGGGTGATCGGAAGAAGACAACTTAGGACCCTATATGGCGTTTGAGTGATTATGTTACTTCAATATTTAGTAATTATGTTATTGGAGTAACACTTGGATATCGTTTGCGGTTAGAGAATGATTAGTTAAGAGAAAGGGGATTAGTTTCGTTGATCGTTTTGTTTCGTGTTCACTGCCAGAAATAGCATAATAAAATGTTATTTCATTTCTTTACGCAGTGGAAATCATTGGTTTTCATTCAGTCATTACGAGGCGAAGCGAGCTTTTCTGGGGTGTTTAATTTAATTAGCAATTGGTTTCGACGTCAGCGCCCTGACACTCAGTCAAGTTACTGCCATGGCATTCGGACCAGTCATGGTTAACTTGTGTTCGTATCTTCCTTCCAATTCAGTAGAACACACTGTTTATGTGTGGAGTGTTTCCTTCTAACAGCACGTAGTAAATGGTGAGATACCTCTATTCCAGTGAATTGGGGAACCAGGTCACTGAGATATTTACCATGGGTTGAGCTCGATGGATTTTTGACCAGTCAGGGAGTTAAGAGCGACAAGGAATTGGTCATGAAAGAGAAGTTGAGGCCAAGAGCAGATCATTCATGGTCTTATGTAGGGCAAGGCTGTTTTATCGTGAGGGGGGCTAATAACCAATTCCTGTTTCTTGCGTTTTCTCATCATCTTACTGGAAAGTTAGTGGTTGTTATTTTCCTGGAAAATCTGCTGAGGAATTCTGCAGTCACACCGACCAGAGGATTGTGTGAGTGATTTCTGGGTGAGGTATGGAAGCCTGGAGGGTGGGGGCGCATGAGCTGTACTCACAGAAAATCTGGGTCCACAACAAGAATTTAAAATCGAGACATCGGAACTTATGTAAGGAGAGACGACCCAGTTGCTTCACATCGATATTCATTTCTTTTTCCTAAGAACATTTTTACAACACATACCAAGCTGGGTTTGCCAGGCCTGAGGGGCTGAATGGTCTCAGCTTTCTCTGTGCTCCACGTACGAGGAGAAAGTGGACCCCAACTGTTCCTGGCTAGCAGATTCAGGGGACTGACTAACAAAGCAAGAAAGTGCGAAGGACCAGGAGAGCGTCATTGGACACTTTGAGCGTTCTACACCAGACACTCAGAGCGTGATTGATTTGGTTGAGGTCTCAGCCACACTTCCTTATCTGTAGTTTATTACCTTTGAATCACGTTTCTGTCAAATGCCTAAGTAAGACAACTTTGAATTAATGCAAACATACAGACCCCACAGCACTTCAATTGCTGTTTGAGAATGCACCTTTATCCTTGTTCCGACAAAGGTTCGAGGGTGATGGTTTCATTTTCTACTCCCGCTTTGACAAGATTATTTTGTTCGTGGCTCCTTTTTTTCAGAAGAATTTGTAAAGGCAGATGTGCAGAAGTGTCTTGGAGAAGCCTAGTTTAACAATGGCAGTGGAGTGACCAGTTCTCTCAGTTAGGATGTGTATCTGGTTTACTTTAGTTGTTGCAGAGAAACTGGCAGCTGTAACAGAAGTTGCTGCAGTGGAAAAAAGGCTCCATTCTTCAGCCGATGATTCCTGACTGGCGGTAGTGTTTATAAATCGTTAAGTTCTTCTAAATTTCTTTTTCGTGTTTCAAATGCAGTGATTTTAAGAAAACTGTTTTGCTTACAGCGAGTGGTTTGACCAGCTGCATTGCACCGAGATTATCTACTTCACATCTGCCTTTTAAATATGAAAAAAAGTTAAAATCTTGGCTACTGTAATAAAATATTATAAGGGTAACTAACCGACTCCATAACATCGGTCAGAGATTGCGTTTGGTGCAGTGTGAGGGACAAGTCAGGTAGATATCTTAAATTTGTTAAAACGTATTTAAAGTCAAAGCAAAATTTCTCCAGCAAGGATGGAAAGGTAAATGACAAACAGTTTGGACATTGTAAATATATGAATCAATATTTATCTTTCTTTACAAACGGAGACATATTGAAACATGCACACACACGGACACTAACAGACCAAGACACACACACACAGACCAAGACACACACACAGAGACACATACCCACACACGAACACAAATGAAGACAAATGAAAAAATAAAAACACTGCAGAATATTAATTCGAAAGAGCTTATTTTCCCAATGGCAATTGATTTCATAACAAAAGAAAAATTAACATTGTCTCCAAAATTATTGTGCCGCTGAAGTTATTCTGCTCACAGAAGCTGCTGGAAATATGGTATCTTCCTGGAACAGTTGGATTATGTTGATTTCTCTTTTCTTTCCCGCACTCTCTCTCTTTGATCCCTTCGAACCCTCGGTCATTCTGTCTACCCCCTCCCAGTCTCTCTCGCTCT
>NW_025188284.1:0-3109 GCF_004010195.1 Chiloscyllium plagiosum | reverse complement strand
GAATGATAGCAACCCTGATGGCTTTGAAGAGGACATATACGTCGTTCCATGTCTTCCGACCAGAATGCTGGTCTTCAGTAGGAAGTGGATTTCCTGGTTCATCGAAGGTTTCCAGTTGGAGAACAACCTGATTAACATTTTTGCTGCACAGTCCTCCACACATTTGCTAATGAATCCAAGATTTTGCTACGTACTAATCCAGGTTTTCTACCAATTGCTTGAATACAATACAGTCCACCGATTCCAAGAACTCCAGGAGATGGTTCGCTACTGCTTCAGACCAGCATCGTATCACTTTTTGTGAAGGGTCCTACTTCAAGAAAAAGGTTTCAGCTTCTGCTTGTGAGCTAGGAGGAGGAATACAGCGGTGTGATCTGACTTTCCGAAGTTTGGACAGGGTATAATGAAGTACATTGACTCTACATGGAACTCCAAACGCACAGCACCGTGGTTGCCATTGACTCCCTCCGTCTATACGTGTGACCCCAGCTCCACACCAGTCTGGCTACCATTAACCTGCTGTGGGGTCTGTATGCAAATCCTGACCAAAAACACTGTTCTTCCCAGCGACCTGCTCTATTTATACATGTGACTCGCTGCTCGTAACACTATGTTCACCTCAACCAGGTCTATCTTGCACGAGATTCCAGAACCATACCACTGAGGGTACCACTCGCATGCTCTGTCCCTAGGTGTGACTCCAGATTCACTTCGCAAATTTTTGGTTTGATTTGTCCTGACTGTGCATGTGACCACAGAAACACTTCGGTCAGTTCTGACAAGGGTAATTCGACCTGAAAAGTTGGCAATGCCTTCTCTCCACAGTTGCTGCCTGATCCATTGAGCGGGGACAGCAGATTCTGTGATGATGGTTTATTGAGTTTGGGGAAAGTGGCCTCAGAGTCTGAGTGACCAAATATTGGCAATGTGTTGTATGCCCGGATTATTTGAGGGACCATGCCTAGCAGCCTCTCCTGTTTTTAGCAGAAAATTTCATTCTGTGCGTTTTACCACGAAATGGTGCATTCACCTCCTGGAAACACATAAACCTCCTAGATATTTCCCTTAATGTTTGAACAATGCGGACAGGACTTTGTGTGATTGATGGTCGTCTGGTGTTCGGTACGCAAGCAGATAGAATTTTGTTTCCTGCTCTATCCTAGTGCAGGTACCAATTTCATTTCGAATCTTTGAACTCAGATGTGAGGCAGTGGAAATTCTCAGACAATTGCCAAAACCGACCGCTGAGTGGAGAAACATGCCCTTTCCACCCCCATGTTAAAGGTATAAAATGAAGGAGTGAATTTGGTTGTTGGCTATGGTTTGTGTATGTTCGAGCACAGAATAACATAATCAGGAAGTCTCGGGGAGGTTTTTCAGCCCATGGAGTCCTATACCAAGAAATACTATTCTAAATATTCACCAGTCCCACATACCAAAACGTGGCTGTGGACTTGAAAGTGAATCATCCAATGGCGTTTTAAAGATTGTGAGATGTCGTTCCTCACCTGCCCTTCCAGACAAACAGTTGAAAACGCTTCTCCTCAACTCGCCTCAAATCCTTTGCTTGAATGTTCATCCAGAAACCCAGATGATGTTCTGGGAACCTGGGTTTGAATCCCGTCCTGACAGATAGTGGAATTTGAAGTCAAATATTAAAGGGAATATGGAATTTTGACGCTGATGATAAGAATGATTCAGAAAACACAAGTGGTTCACCAATGTCCTTTAGGGAAGGAAAGTGTTATCTATCCGTAGTCTATATCTGGCACCAGATCCATAGAAATGATGTTGACATCTAAGTGGTGCCTAGATGGGCAATAAATGCTGCTGAACCAGAGACGCTGTTATCCTAAAATAAAATAAAATCATCAGCTACGTTTCAAATACAAATTGTGTCTCTTTGTCATTAACTCTCGAGTGTGGTGTGCAGCTGTTTTTTTTCTTCACTGTCTCCATGCCCCTCCTGACCTCATACTCCTCAAACATGCCTTCTCAGTAGCTTCTCTGCTGCAATGAAAAGAAGCTGGCCATTTCCAGCCTCTCTTCACACCTAAGTTGCTCAATAGTACACAGGAAATCACATTAAATGAACTGATTCTTCTTCCTGCATGTGTGGGCCAAAGTAATTGCATCTGCCTGCACATGGACTACATCTCGTTGTTCTCTGCTTGGTCATATGTATGTCAAAATATTGCCATCATATTTGTTTCCAGTATCGCCTCTGCTAGTGTGGTCCAGACGCCTACGACTCTGTGTGCAAAATCCTTTCATCGCGCATTTCCTTTCCAGATTTGCCCTCACAACATAAATAATATCCACCAGTATTTGACATAACAAACCTGGGCGAGCTCTCCAGCTGGGTAACCTATTCACGGTTCGCATAATTCGAGGTATATTTAGCCAGACTGCACCCAGCCTTCAACAATCAAGGGAAAACCTCTCCTGACAAGTGGTATACTGTATAACAGACAACATTCTGGTCAAAATAACTGCATAGGGGCTTGTACCTCAATTCCCTCTTTACTTGCATTGGCACAGTACAGTGACTGTGGCCAGACATCTCGGAGGAAGGCTCTCAACTGTGGAGACTTTGGATGCCCTCTCTACATCTTTCATTCAGGAATCTTTGACATCCCCAAGTTATCAACCCGAATAAAGGTCACATCGTAAATACAATCCACCTGCTTCCAATCACTAAACGGTGAACCTTTTTTTGCATGTTCTTCAAGGCATCCAAATCCTTCCGACAGTACAGAGGCCATAATTATACATGGTTCTCCAGCTGCAGCCTCAGCAAAGCCCTGCACTACAGTTAAACTCCTCCAGTGAAAATGCCATCAATGCTCCTTACCCATTTCCTGACCTCCTCCTTCTTCCCAGACACTCTGTTAAGTGACTGATCTGAATGGGAAATGAGACATGGAAACTCATCGCTTGCCAGTGTCACACAGTTTTTAATCACATCACTAAAAATAAACGATGGTTCGCAGCTTATTGGATTGACACCATAGGATAGAAGCTGAATTGCTGAGATGAGGGATATCCCTGGTCGGAAATGCTGATGCTTTGCAGGATTGCATGTCGCCTTTTCTTCTTCGATGTCAGA
>NW_025188283.1:0-3109 GCF_004010195.1 Chiloscyllium plagiosum | reverse complement strand
GACTTGAAGCAACACTTACATGTCCAATAGTACTGGGGCTTGTGGCAGCACTTACATATCCGATAGTGATGGGGCATGAAGCAACAATTTTATATCCGATAGTGCTAGGACTTGAAGCAGCACTTACATATCCGATAGTGCTGGTGCATGGAGCAGCACTTACATATCCGATAGTGCTATGTCTTGAAGCAGCACTTACATATCCGATAGTACTTGGCCTTGAAGCAACACTTACATAACTGATAGAGCTGGGGCTTGAAGCAACACTTACATATCCCATAGTGCTGGGGCTTGAAGCAGCACTTACATATCCGATAGTGCTGGGGCTTGAAGCAGCACTTACATATCCGATAGTGCTGGGGCTGAAGCAACACTTACATATCCGATAGTACTATGTCTTGAAGCAGCACTTCCATATCCGAAAGTGTTGGGGCTTGAAGCAGCACTTACATATCCGAAAATGATGGGGCTTGAAGCAGCACTTACATATCCGATAGTGATGGGAACGAAACAGCACTTACATATCCGAAAGTGATGGGCCTTGAAGCAGCACTTACATATCCGATAGTGCTGGGTTTGAAGCAGCACTTACATATCCGAAAGTGATGGGGCTTGAAGCAGCACTTACATATCCGATAGTGATGGGGGTTGAAGCAACACTTATATATCCGATAGTGCTGGGTTTGAAGCAGCACTTACATATCCGATAGTGAAGGGGCTTGAAGCAGCACTTACATATCCGATAGTGATGGGTTTTGAAGCAACACTTACAAATCCGATTGTGCTGGGTCTTGAAGCAAAAGTTACATATCCGATAGTGCTGTGGCTTGAAGCAGCACTTACATATCCGATAGTGCTGGGGTTTGAAGCAACACTTTCATATCCCATAATGCTGGGGCTTGAAGCAGAAATTAAAAATCCGATAGTGTTGGGGCTTGAAGTAATACTTACATATCCAATTGTGCTGGGGCTTGAAGCAACACTTACATATCCGATAGTGATAGGGCTTGAAGCAACACTTATATATCCGATAGTGCTGGATCTTGAATCAACACTTACATATCCCATAGTGCTGGGGCTTGAAGCAGCAATTACATATCCAATAGTGGTGGGGCTTGAAGCAGCACTTACATATCCGATAGTGTTGGGGCTTGAAGCAGCACTTACATATCCGATAGTGCTGTGGCTTGAAGCAACACCTACATATCCGATAGTGCTGGGGCTGGAAGCTGCAATTACATATCCGATAGTGCAGGGGCTTGAAGCAACACTTACATATCCGATAGTGCAGGGGCTTGAAGCAACGCTTACATATTCGATCGTGATGGGGCTTGAAGCAACACTTACATATCCGATAGCGATGGGGCTTGAAGCAACACTTACATATCGGATAGTGTTGGGGCATGAAGCAGCACTTACATATGCGATAGACCTGGGGTTTGAACAACACTGACAGATCCGATAATGCTGGGGTTTGATGCAACACTTACATATCCGATAGTGCTGGGGTTTGAAGCAACAATTACATATCCGATAGTGATGGGGCTTGAAACAACACTTACATATCCGATAGTGCTGTGGCTTGAAGCAACACTTACATATCCGATAGTGCTGGGGCTTGAAACAACACATACATATCCGATAGTGCTGTGGCTGGAAGCAGCACTTACATATCCGATAGTGCTGGGGCTTGAAGTAACACTTACATATCCAATAGTGCTGGGGCTTGAAGCAGCACTTACCTATCCGACAGTGATAGGGCTTGAAGCAACACTTACATATCCGATAGTGCTGTGGCTTGAAGCAACACCTACATATCCGATAGTGCTGGGGCTTGAAGCAACACTTACATATCCGATAGTGCTGGGGCTGGAAGCAGCAATTACATATCCAATAGTGCTGGGGCTTGAAGCAGCACTTACATATCCGATAGTGCAGGGGCTTGAAGCAACAATTTCAGATCCGATAGTGCAGGGTTGAAGCAACAATTTCAGATCCGATAGTGCTGGTACGTGAAGCAGCACTTACATATCCGATAGGACTGGGGTTTGAAGCAACACTTACATAACCGATAGTGCTGGGGCTTGAAGCAACAATTACATATCCGATAGTGTTGGGGCTTGAAGCAGCACTTACATATCCGATAGTGCTGTGGCTTCAAGCAACAATTACATATCCGATAGTGCTGGGGCTGGAAAGCTGCAATTACATATCCAATAGTGCTGGGGCTTGAAGCAACTTTTACATATCCGATAGTGCTGGGGCATGAAACAACACTTACATATCCGATAGTGATGGGACCGAAACAGCACTTACATATCCGAAAGTGATGGGGCTTGAAGCAGCACTTACATATCCGTTAGTGCTGTGGCTTGAAGCAAAACTTACATATCCAATAGTGCTGGGGTTTGAAGCAACACTTTCATATCCAATAATGCTGGGGCTTGAAACAGCAATTAAAAATCCGATAGTGTTGGGGCTTGAAGTAACACTTACATATCCAATAGTGATCGGGCTTGAAGCAACACTTATATATCGGATAGTGCTGGGGCTTGAAGCAGCACTTACATATCCGATAGTGTTGGGGCTTTTCGCAACACTTACATAACCGATAGTGTTGGAGCTTGAAGCAACACTTACATATTCGATAGTGCTGGGGCGTGAAGCAACACTTACATGTCCGATAGCGATGGTGCTTGAAGCAACACGTACATATCCGATAGTGTTGGGGCTTGAAGCAGCACTTACATGTCCGATAGAGCTGGGGTTTGAACAACACTTACAGATCCGATAATGCTGGGGTTTGAAGCAACACTTACATATCCGATAGTGCTGGGGATTGAAGCAACACTTACATATCCGATAGTGTTGTGGTTGAAGCAACACTTACATTTCTGATAGTGCTGGGGCTTGAAATAACACTTACATATCCGATAGTGCTGGGGCTTGAAGCAACACTTACATATCCGATAGTAATGGGTCTTGAAGCAACACTTACATACCCGATAGTGTTGGGGCTTGAAGCAGCAATTGCATATACGATAAATCTGGGGCTTGAAGCAGCACTTGCATATCAGATTGTGTTGGGGCTTGAAGCAACACTTACATA
>NW_025188282.1:0-3109 GCF_004010195.1 Chiloscyllium plagiosum | reverse complement strand
AGTCTGCCCTAATATGCAGCTTCACACATTGTGAGATCCATTGTTCCAAGAAGATGACAAGCTGGCTTTCTTGTTCTCGTTCCAGCAGCCAAACCAAGCCACGACGTGTGGCCTGAGACGCTGGATCGCCTGGTCATGCTTCTGCAGCTTGGCTGAGATCAGTTCCAGCATGGTTCTGGTCGCCTTGCATTACTGAATCAATCTTCTCTTGCAGGCTCCCGCACTCCAAGACCAGGCTCTGCTCCACAAATAAGTTCCTGGGCTGCTCGCGGAGGCCGACATCACAGCCGCGGGCGTATCCAAAGCTGCAGTGCCATGATGGTAGTTATCCTCGTGGTCATTTTCCCTTAGGCATTTTCCTTACTCACTTAAAATGACAGACAGCAATACTGGGGATCAAAAACCTCCGATTTTACCACATTAGGAAAGAAAGAGAGGGTGAATGCATCACTTTGTCTGGGTTCTGGTGCAGAGCTCTGCAGGGCAGTCCCACTGGATCGTCGCCATCTTGGATCTCACCCCAATAATCACTGTTAACAAACTTTTTTTGAAATGGTCTAAAGATGTTTCTTGTAGGGGGGACAATGGAGAACTGTTGGATGTGATATAGTTAGATGTTCAGGTAGATGTTTAAGAATTCAGAAAGTGAATATAAATAAAATTGAACCAACGTGGTTCAGGGGTGACTTTTGGAAATGTAAAGGTAAAAGTGAAGTTGCCCTTCAGTTAACGGAAATTGGAATATCGAAGTAAAGGCGTTCTGCACAGACTGCATGCAGTGCGGATGAGATTATACTTGTGTTCTGGAGAGTTTCAAAAAATAAGAGGTGATCTCAAGGAAACTTCGAAAATTCGCTAATACAGGGGCATGGAGAAGTGCAGCAGGCAAAGTTAGGGGGAACCCAGGATGTTCTACAAAAACATCAAGCTGAACAGAACAGCCAGGTAAAAATTAGGATACGTTTCGAAACCAAGGGGGTAATCAGTATGTGAAACTGGGGAACATTGATAGCCTGTGACATAAGAGCTTCACATCTGTTTTAGTTGGGAGAAGGAAGATGCAGGTACAGAATTCAAGAAGATGGACTGGGAAGCTCTCGAATAGTTTGATATAAGATGCAAGTTGGGATTGATGGTTTTGGATGATGTAAATTCCAGATGAGTTGTATCGTAGGATGCTGTTGGAGACAAGAGAGGAAATGTCCTGACCTAAATATTTAAATCGAATCTGACCACACAAGGGAGGTGCTGGAGGACTGGAGAATAGCTATGTCATGCCAAGTTACTGGAAAGGTGGTAGAGATAGACCAGTGTCTAGTAGTGCACCACAGCGAGCAGTGCCGTGTATCTAATTATTTGTGGTGTTCATAAATGATATAAATGTGAATGTGGAGAGGGTGGAGGGGGGTGGGAGCTGAGTGTAATATGCAATCTTGTGTTTGACACAAAGATTGGCCAGGTGGTTGGCAGAGAGGAGGAAGGCCTTATGTTACAGGAAGATACAGGTGGAATAGTCAGATGGTCAGATCAATGCAGATGGAATGGAACCCCGAAAAATATGAGGTGATGCACTTTGTAAGAAGTAACCAGACAGGGGAGAATTCAATGAATAGCAGAACACGAGGGAGGTCAGTGGGTGTTTCTTCACACATCCCTGAATGTGACTGGACAGTGCAATAGCCAGTTAAGAAAGCACACGGGACTGTAGACATAGAGTTTATTCATCGAGGCGACATAATATGAGTTAAACATGCCATTTGGTTAGGCCATGGATAGAATACTGTGTGCAGCCACGTTACAGGAAGGGTTATGGTTTCTCAGTAACATCAGAAGCTACTGGGGTCTCCACAGAGTTGGAAGCTTCAGTGGAAGTCTCCTGGCTGCAACTCTCTCTAAAGTTTCACTAGATTTGTTTTCCCTCCACGATTGGAGAACTGCATCTGAGAATCTGTATCTGATCTTTCTTTTTTGCTCTGTGCATGTTTATGGGATATTACTGTATCAGAACACTTAATTATTAATAGCATCTAGGCCAACGCCTTCAAATATTTTTGAGGAGCTCTGCTGCCGTCCATAACACATGATTCCTTCTCTTCCTGTGTAATTGGGTGGAGACATTAAATGGGCTATCTCTACAATTTTCCAATAATTTAATTGAGCTGAATGCCTTCCTCATATTCCGGTGAAGCTAGCGTGAGACATTTTAACTGTGGAAATGTGCAGTGTCCAGCAACACTGTTACATGAATGTTACCGAGACTTCCAACAGCACAAGCCTGAATGTTGTCTAGGTCTTGCTGCACATGGACACAGACTAGTTCAGGAGCTAAAGGGGAATATTTTTTCCTGAATATTGTGTGATCTTCAGTGAGCAACCCCACTTCTAATCTTATGGTGTGGGCGAGACATTTATGAAGCAGCTGACGATGTTTGTGCTGAGGAAGCTACCTTGAGGATCTTTTGCAGACATGTCCAGGACTGCATGTTTTTTTTTACACAAACCACAATCATTGTGGTTTATGCTTTAAATCATTCTAAACAGGGAAGTATACAACTCATTCCCATTATGTGCAATCCTGCTCCGGCTCCTTGAGATCAACATCAGTTAAATGCTGCCTTGATGTCAGGGCCGGTCACTCTTCCCTGAGCCCTTGTGTTCATGTCTTTTACTCACATCAATAGGTCACTGTGTGGGGGCAGGGAGTGCTTTTTGAACAGTCAGAGGTGAGGGCTGTGAAGAATTGGACATGAAAGAGGATATTAGACCTTATGATCTTATTGTGGGTGAAGCCATGCTTGCGGGGAGCGGTGGGGTTAGGGGGTGGTGTGGGTGAATGACATACCTCTGTTTGTGGAGTTCTCACATTCTATTATTGGAAAGTAGAGGGTGGAATTTTCCTGGAAGCTCAGTTATTGAATGTTGCCAGATTTTTTTGACCGTCTCTGCTTGAGGTATAGGGACTGTATGCACAGTGAAACTGGGACTACAACATGACCAACAAATGAAGTGCAAGTTGCAGAGAGGGGAAGTATTCTACATTTCACCTTTCAGCCTCTAATGATTCAGGGAAAACATCCCCAGCCTATTCCAGCTCTCCCTACAGCTCAAA
>NW_025188281.1:0-3109 GCF_004010195.1 Chiloscyllium plagiosum | reverse complement strand
CCCCCCCCCCCCTTACATTACAAGGAGCAAAGTCAGATCTTGAATGGTCTTTGCCAAAGAAAGAAGGCTGCATATCTGTAGATGTGAAGACTAAAGGCTTGTTCAAACAGCCAAATCAGAGCTAAGGTATACAATCCCACAGGGCCTGCTAATATTCACTGACCCTGAGGTGAGCCTCATAGCCATGATTGAGCAAACATCAGACTATTCACTTTCACTGAATTCTCTTTGAAATGTTGTTGTGTCTCCTTCCTTAGGCCCATTAATCAGCTCCAGCAGCAGTAAGAACCAGAGATGGACTCCAGTCCCTGATTTTGCAGTTGTGCCCACACCTATTCCTGATGCTGGCAACAACTGAAAATCCAGCCTATACGATGAAGTGTTTCTCTCTTCATCGATCCTGTCCAACTTTTCCAAAATTCTTGTCCCAAGGTATCTGAATGAGTACATGAATAGGGAGGGTTAGGGGGATATGGGCAAGTGCTGGCAAATGGAACCAGATTAATTTAGGATATCTGATCAGCATGGACGAGTTGAACTGAAGGGTCTATTTCAAATCTATGACCCTAAAAGTTTGAAGAACATGTTTTGCAGAATTTTTGTTTTGACTCTGGTGCTTAGTACTAGCTCATAATGATATCCTTAGACTTACACACTTCAGTTCAGGTTCTCATTCCTGAATTTGTTAACCACTTACTCACATTGTGCTTCCCTTATATATTCTCCAAAATCTCTCTTTTGTGGTCTAACCTTTCAACTAAATACAAGACTGGTTATATTCCCGCTTCTGCCCAACTTTCAGCATTTTGTGTTATCCAGTTTGAACATCAGCAATCACGTTCTCAATCCAAGCAGCAAATCTCCCTCTTTGTGTTTGCACAGTTTCAGGAATCTCAGGTATTAGTTCACAGCACTGTAGGCAGCCAAGAATTCTGGGAGCAACCAGGCCTCATGGATGTCACATGATTTTAAAATTGGAGGCCTTGGCCTCTAGAGATTGAGAAAGATAGATGGGATTAGAAAATGGAGAAATTGAAGCTCATGATGGTAAAACTCCTACTGAAAATTCAAACACTGAAGTGAGTAGTTAATGGGTAATGTGCCAATAGGTGGAAAAAGTTGAACCGCACAGCAGTAAATTTGACAAAATGAATTTAAAATAGTTTATGAAGCAGCCTAGAAGATGTGAGTGGTGGTTGTGTCCATTCCTATCTTCTGCATCTTGCTGATGTTGCCATGGCAGTAAACTACGATCACCATGAGAAATATTATCCACTCTTCACCATTTTAGCCAAGCTGAGACAGGCACAGTGAGAGATCTTTATTGTGATTATCAGTCTCATTTGCCAATGCAATTAATGTCTCTAAGTAAGAAGGTGCAGTGATTTAGTCACTGACTACATGTTAAGTACAGATGGATAAAATGGCTGATTCTGGTAGAATGTAGTCTTGGAGATTTTATCACTGTGACCAAACCCTATGTTCCCACCATGGTCTGTCCCACAGATTAAAGTGCACTGCTTTCTCAAATTAAGTGGCATTCTGTGTTCCCTAAATGAATAATTCTTGAGAGTTATTCAAGCAGTCTTTGTCCTATCTTCAATAGATCTCTAACTGATGAAGTGGAATCATTCAAAGAAAATTTAAACAAAAACAGCACTATATTTTTTTAATGTCCTAGTGATCTTTTGCTAATGTTTTTACATCTTTCTGGGGATTAATCTTCTTGGACACTCCAAGCTGATACTGGAGAGGCAGTGACCCTTGGTAGAGTGAATGGTCCATAATACAAAACAATTAGATTCAAAACCAGAAATCCCGACTCAATAGCACACACTAATAAAATTCAACTGTAAGGGAGACCAGCAATGGTAGTGACAGGAAAAGTCCACGGGCAGATACAACACCATCAATCACTTGACAGACAGCCATATTTCAACTGCCAGTGAGCTGCAGTTAATTAATGTTCATATTCTCCTCAATGTCGTGCTCACAGAGCCTTTGATGTCAGGATTTTTCTATCTCTGAGATGAAGTTTTGTCTTTCCCATTTATTAGTGAACCTTTCCAGCATTTTTCTGATGTAGCTCAGGATGTTAGAATTTGAATCTCTTGGATCGTGAAATTGGTTTTGAGTAAAGGCAGACACAGAAATAGATAGATAAACAACTCATAAGGAGTACTGAGGAATTGGAGGTTGCAAAGAGGAAAGTAAACTGGAATGTTCACACACTCTCCAGGGCATGCTGATTTCCATTTTGGTATCTTATAATGGTTCTGAAGGATTTAATATTCATGTTACTTTCTACTGATTCTATTCTTCTGTCTCACTCCATTTCTCTTTTTATGGTTTTCTATTTGTCTTGCCAAAGTGGACAAATTCATATTTTCCCACGCTATGCTCCATCTGTCAAATTTTGCACACTTTATCTGTGTCTTTCTGCAGATGCCTTATATCATCTTCAAAAGTACCTTCACATCCATCTTTGTGTCAGCAGCCTGATATTCAGCTCCTTCATTCAGGCCATGAATATGAAATATAAACAGTTGAGGCCCCAAAGCTGTTCCTGCAGTGATTAGATGTCTACCATATTAGGTTACCCCTTGCAACATAAGCTCATGTTGTGTAGTTGTATCCCTTAATGTGGCACCTTGTTGAATGGAGTTCCTTCTGAAATTCTTAGTACACCACATCCACAGGTTTCCCTTTATCCCTGTTATTTGTTACTTCCTCAAAGAATTATAATAAATTAATCAACCATGTAGACTTTGCCTAGTACATGAAAATTTTCTAAGTGTCTTGTTATAACCTCTTTAATCATATATTCCGCCATTTTTCTGATGGCAGTTGTTAGGCAAATTCTCTCCTTCCACCCAATTATCTGTCCAGGATTCCCTCAAGGTTCCATTAGATTTTCATTGAGCTATTGATATTTTTGCTCTTACCCCATAAAGAAATTTTCTTTCTCGATCTCACTTCCTGTAACAACAGTTCAACATTCATATCTGGTCATATCCAGTAATTGGTTTCAGATTGGAGATGTGCCTAAGAGAGTAACTCCCTTGGTTTTTATGCCACTAAAACAATGTTTAAGATCAATGTTTATTAT
>NW_025188280.1:0-3109 GCF_004010195.1 Chiloscyllium plagiosum | reverse complement strand
GTGTCATCTGCAAACCTACTAACCATACCACCTATGTTCACATCTAATCATTTATAAACATGAACAAAATGTGGTGGTGCCAGCACCAATTCTTGTGGTTACAGGTCTCCAGTCTTAACAGCAAGCCTCCTTCAAGCCAATTCTTTATCCGGCTTGTTCTCCCTGTATTCCATGAGATCTAGCCTTGCTGACCAGTCTACCATGCGGAATCTTGTCAAATGCCTTACAGAAGTCCTTCATCAATCCTCTTTGTTACTTCTTCAAAAAACTCAATTAAGTTAGTGCGACACGATTTCCCATGTGTAAAGCCATGTTGACCATTCCTAATCAGTCTTTGCCTTTCTAAATGCATGGAAATATTGTGCCTCAGGATCCCCATCAACAACTTGCCCACCAGGGATGAGAGGTTCACTGATCTGAATGGCTTTTCCTTACCATTTTTCTTACATATTGGCATCACGTTAGCTAACCTCCAGTCTTTCAGCATCTCACTTGTGGCTACGGTGATACAAATCTTAGCTCACCATCTCTAAGAGAGTTCCTGAAGTAGAGCTCTAGACCCAACCTTCCTCAGTAATGATGTTCCCACCGTAATAAGGTCAGAAGTGGGAATGTTCACTGATGACTGTACAAAGTTTAGCACTAATCGTGAATCCTCATATATCACCAAGGCTATTGCAGCAAGACTTCAACAACACCCAGGCTTGGACTGACAACTGGCAAGTAACCAATTTGGGCGGCACGGTGGCACAGTGGTTAGCACTGCTGCCTCACAGCGCCAGAGACCCGGGTTCAATTCCCACCTCAGACGACTGACTGTATGGAGTTTGCACGTTCTCCCTGTGTCTTCGTGGGTTTCCTCCGGGTGCTCCGGTTTCCTCCCACCATCCAAAGATGTGCAGGGTCAGGTGAATTGGCCATACTAAAGTGCCCGTAGTGTTAGGTAAGGGGTAAATGTAGGGGTATGGGTGGGTTGCGCTTCGGCGGGTCGGTGTGGACTTGTTGGGCCAAAGGGCCTGTTTCCACACTGTAATGTAATCTAATCTAACATTCAGGCCACACAAATGCTAGGCAATACAATCTCCAACGAGAGGGAATCTAACTTTTGTCCTTTGACATTGAATGGCATTACCATCACTGAAGCCCACACTGTGAACATCATATGGGTTACCAGTCATCAGAATCTGAACTGGACTAGCCTTGCAAATACTGTGGCTACAAGGGAAGGTAATACTACAGCAAATATCTCACCTCCTGACTCCCCAGTTAGAAATTGCCAGCTGATTGCTGATATCAGGAAATATTTCAAAACAGGACCGAGCAGTGGGCCTCACAATTCAACCTGTTTGTCTTGAAGAAAAATCTGCATATTGTTAAGACAAATTTCAGTCAGATTTCTGACCATCACATCATGATGTTGTCAAGAAGTTGGAGCAAGTAATGGTAAGAAGGTAAATCCTGGATTCAGACTTTCAAAGATGCTTTGTCAAAGATGAGTAAAACATCAGAGTTTCAGATGGTATCATAAGATGATCTTAAATCAATCATTATTGACCACAAATGTGGTCAAGTTCCGCATGTACATCTTTGCCACTCCAATCAGCTCTCTACAACATCTCCCAGCCCATCCACTGCTTCCATACTATTATTCTGCTTAAATAGCATAGTTATAAAGCCCTCAAACTAAACAATGAAATTGCCTTTAATACATGTTTGGGATTTGGTGCTGCTACCAGGAAGGCCACCATAAATCACATATCCAAATTTTACTTAAAATGGCTTTTGTGAGTATTTTCATTTCCCTGCAGCCTGTACAGTGAACCAATTCCCACACTGATCTTCTCAATCTCGCCCCTGACACAGTGACCTTCAAGTTAAACACACCCACCAGTCGTCTCTCTCGAATGAGAGAGCAGTCCTATGACCCTCTAGGGCTAAAGTGATTTAAACTTTCTCATGAATAGAAGTCACACGATACTTTTCAATAGGAAGCGCGAGGATTTCAAATCAGCATTAATAAAGAAACACTGACAGTTTGGTCTAAATCTGCTACTTAGGCTGAATTCATCACTACTGAGCAGATCAAACGAGAAGATACTTACTTCTTGTTGATCTGCTTGAGGATTCCGTAGAATGGATGCAAGATAGGAAGCCTCACACCAGGTAGGATAAGAGGGGATAAGGGTAGCACAAAGGTAAGGTGTGATAGTAAGATGGCGGATACAGCAGGTTAGGCAACAGCAAGGTAAGGAGGTATGGCAGCAGGAAGGTAAGGAGATAGAGTGGCAGAGATCAAGAAAGAATGAGATGGGTTCCTAGCTCTTCCACTCCCTCTCAGCTGACCAGCTGTGATTAGGGTAACAAATGGCTGAGGGAATAGTGTGGTTAGGGGAATTAGGAGAATTAGGGGAATAATCAGGTAGTGGCATGGAGTAGAGTCAGGTCAGGTGAATAGTAAGGGATATCAATGGTGTCAGGTGATATAGACTAGTCCGGGTGCTAGACATAGATGGGTTAGTCAGATCCGGTGGTTCTGGGTCAGATGGGGTGAACAGGGGATTGTCAGAGGGAGCAGTCATGAAGAGGCTGTGGTAATCTGGATATAATGGGGTGTGGGCAGAATTTGATCATGTCAGGGTGGAGTCAAAGGGTCACAGCAGTAGGAGTCAGAGGTTCCAGTAACGTACTGCATCCATCCATTCTTGTAACACAATCCATAAACTCAGTAACCGTGCTACCAGTCACAAACATTGACTTTGAATTCCACAACAACTCAAATTTAAAACGTTCATGTGTGACGTTCATGTGTGATGTGAGATGTCACCATTGGTTTGCACCTTCATATGCCAAGTTGTTTAGGGAGTTGAAGTACGAGTTTGGCGAACCACTCATTTAGAATGGAAAGCTGGAGATTGAATCATTTAGAATGGGGTTTGGGAATCTGATTGTTTAGAGTTGGGGGGGGGCCGCAGGGAAGCTGGAGACTAGGTCATGTAGAGTGGATGGATGGAGAGAAGGGGCGATGAATCGGCTCATAGAGTGGGGAGTTGGAGATCGGGATGTTTAGGATACAAAGTTGGAAACTGGTATGTTTAGGGTGGAGGATTTG
>NW_025188279.1:0-3109 GCF_004010195.1 Chiloscyllium plagiosum | reverse complement strand
TGGAGTGAGTATGAGGGAGTCACGGTGAATGTGATGGAGTGAGTGTGAGGAGGTCAAGGTGACAGTGATGGAAAGATTGTGAGGGGGTCAGGAGGGTGGTGATGGAGTGAATGTTGAGGTTGTCAAGGTGTCGGTGATGGAGTGAGTGTGAGGGGGTCAAAGTGACGGTGAAGGAGTGAGTGTCAGGGGGTCAGGGTGACGGTGAAGTGAGTATGTTACACTCCCACCAGGAGCAGTTACACTCCCAGCAGGAAGGACTGTGTACACCACCTCAGTGCATTGATCTCTAAACCAGGACCAGTTACCCTCCTCGCCTTTAGGACTGTGTACCCCACCCCAGTGCACTGATCTTTAAACCAGGAGCAGTTACCCTCACAGCATGTAGGACAGTGTACACCACCACAGTGCATAGATCTGTAAACCAACAGCAGCTACCTTCCCAGCATTTCCTACTGTGTACACCTCCCCAGTGCATTGATCTGTAATCCAGGAGCAGTTACCCTCCCCGCACGTAGGACTGTGTACACCACCCCAGTGCATTGATGTGTAAACCAGGATCAGCTACCTTCCCAGCATGTAGGACTATTTACACCTCCCCGTGCATTGATCTGTAAACTAGGATCAGTTACTCTCCCAGCATGTAGGACTGTGTACACCACGCTAGTGCATTGATCTGTAAACCAGGAGCAGTTAGCCTCCCTGTGTCTAAGATTGTCTAACCCACCCCAGTCCATTGATCTGTAAACCAGGAACAGTTACCCTCCCAGAGTCCAAGATTGTCTAACCCACCCCAGTCCATTGATCTGCAAACCAGCATGTAGAGCTGTGTACACCACCCCAGTGCATTGATCTGTAAAGCAGGAGCAATTACCTTAACAGCATGTAGGGCTGTGTACACCATCCCAGTGCATTGATCTGTAAACCAGGATCTGTTACCCACACAACATGTAGGACTATGTACACCACAACTGTGCATTGATCTGTAACCCAGCAGCAGCAGCCTCCCAGCATTTAGAGCAATGTACACAGCCCAGTGCATTGATCTGCAAAACAGGACCAGGAACCACCCCAGCATGTGGGGCTGTGTACACCACACCAGTGCATCGATTTGTAAACCTTGAGCAGTTACCCTCCCAGCATGTAGGACTATGTACACCACTTCAGTGCATTTTATTGTAAACTAGGAGCAGGTATCCACCAAGCATTTACCCTCACAGCATGTCGGACTGTGCACACCACCTCAGTGCATTGATCTTTAAACCAGGAACAGTTACCCTCCCAGCTTGTAGAACTGTGTACTCCATCCCAGTGCATTGATCTGTAAAGCAGGCACAGTTACCCTCCCAGCGTTTAGGACAGTGTACCCCAACTCAGTGCATTGATCTGTAAACCAGCAGCAGGTATCCCCCAGCACGGCGGAATGTGTACACCGCCCCAGTGCATTGATCTATATACCAGGAACACTTACCCTCCCAGCATGTAGGACTTCGTACCCCACCCCAGTGCATTGATCTGTAAAGCAGGAACAGGTATCCTCCTAGCATGTAGGACTACGTACCCCACCCCAATGCATTGATGTGAATACCAGCAGCAGTTACACTCCCAGCATGTAGGACTGTGTACACCACCACAATGCATTGATCTGTAAACCAGGAGTAGTTATACTCCCAGCAAGTCGGATTGTGTACACCACCCAGGTGCATTGATTTGTAAACCAGGAAGAGTTCCCCACCAAGAATGTAAGACTGTGTCCACCATCCTAGTGCATTCATCTGCAAACCAGGAGCAGTTACCATCCCAGCATGTAGGATTGTGTAAAACTCCCCAGTACATTGAACTGTAAACCAGGAGCAGTTACCCTCCCAGCACATAGGACTGTGTACACAACCCCAGTGCATTCACTTGTAAACCAGGAGCAGTTCGCGACCCAGCATGTAGGACTGTGTACAACTACAAAGTGCATTGATCTGTATACCAGGAGCAGTTCGCGTCCCAGCATGTAGGACTGTGTACACCATCACAGTGCATTGATCTGAAACCCAGCACCAGCTACACTCCCAGCATGTAGGACTGAGTACACCACCCCAGTGCATTGATCTGTAAACCCGGAACAGTTACCCTCCCAGTGGAAACATCCTCTCTACTTTTATTTTATCCATTCAATTCATTATTTTATATCTTTCCATTCTTCTGAATTCCAATGAATATAATGCCAATTTACTCAGTCTCTTAAGCCAAACCCCTCAGCTCCGGAATCAACATAGTTAACCTCCTCTGCACCCCCTCTCGTGCCAATACATTCTTGAGCAAGTAAGGAGATAAAAACTACATGCAGTTCTCCAGGTGTGGTCTCACCAGCACCCACTATAGCTGGAACATAACCTCTGCTTTTAAACACAATCTCTTCAGCAATGAAGGACAAAATTTCATTTGCCTTCTGAATTGATTGTTGTGCCTGGTGACCAGCCCTCCTGCAGAAACATGTTCAGGTGCCTCGGCATAGCAAATAATGCAACTTTTTAAAATTCAAGTAATAATCTTTTTATTAATGTTACTCCAACCAAAGAGTATGATTTTACATTTATGATCATAATATTCCACTTGCCAAACGATTGCCCACTCACTCAATGTATCTAGGTTCCTCTGCAAAGTTTCCCAATCCTCCGCACACTTTGTTCTGCTACTCATCTTAGTGTCATATGCAAACTTTGACACCCTACATATGGTCCCCAACTCCAAATCATCTGTATCAATGCTAAATAATTGCAGACCCAACCTCTGATCCTACAGGCACACAACTAGTTTCTGATTGCCAGCCAGAATAAGGCTTATTTATCCCCACTCTTTGCTTCTTGTTAGTCAACCAATCATCTATCCATGCTGATACTCTATCCCATACACCCTTATATAATGCAACAGACTCTGGCTCAGTACCTTGTTGAAGGCCTTTTGGAAATTCAAGTACTCTGCATCCACTGGGTCCCCGTTGTCCATCTTGCTCGAAATGTCTTCATAGAATTCCAAACGATTTGTCAAGCATGACCTACCCGTCATGAATCCATGCTGTCTGCCCAATGGGGCAATTTCTATCGAGATTCCCTGCTATTTC
>NW_025188278.1:0-3108 GCF_004010195.1 Chiloscyllium plagiosum | reverse complement strand
TTTTCTGCTGGAGGTTAACACAGACACCCTGTTCACTCGGATTGTATTGAGCGAATCACAAAACAGAACACAATTAACACGAAACACGAACGAAACTGGCAAACTAAATGCATTTTCAGACACAGCGAAGCATGAATGCTAAATGTGAGACAATCCGAGGGCATGAGCCATAAAATAATCACACAACTAACAACAGGCAATTCCAAACTACTCTTTCAAACATACTGCATTCTTAGTATACCACCACTTCCCAGACAATGCTGAAAAGAGAGAAAGAAAGGACGGAATAAGAATGGGCCATAAAAAGTGAATTTCACCAATCACAGTCTCGAATAGATTACGTTTCCCTTCCGATGTCTCCAGGACGGAAATGAAGGAAATGAGAGAAATTCAAAAACATATCACATCGAAATTCATTGGAACGATTTTCCCATTTGCCGGCAAACCAAATAACGACGAGTCGACTCACGGTAGGACTTTGTTTCACAACAGTAATGAAAGAACAGTCTCCATTCGGTTCCAGTAAAAACTCAACTTGTCTGGAACAGCAGAGCTGTTTGCAATTTTCTGCGCGGGAGGCGAACATGACCATGATAGCAGAGACACTTGGAAATATGTGGCACTTGCGCACACCACAGTTAATTGCCCGGGAAGCAAAAACATTTTGCTTTTGTTTTCAACATCTATACAACAGGGACCGAAACAGCATTTTAACAAGCTGCAGCGTCGGAGTTGATCAATACAAATGGCAGTGGTGGGATTCGAAGCCACGACACTTCCGAGACGGGAATCTGGATCCAGCGCCTTCGACCGCTCGGCCACACGAACTGCTGGCTAGTCGCACCCATTTACTTGCATTTCCTATTGTGCTCCTGCATAACAACAGATGCAAAGTCACATGAAAAATATTCCATGGTCCCTCTCCGACTCGCACAGCTGCTGGGATGTGCCCGGCTGCAATGTCATTTTCTCAAAAGATAATGATAGCCCATCAATCCAGACAAAAATCAATGGTAAGCTGTGTCTATCTTCTCAGACTCTTTTCAGCTACAAATGCATCTGTGAGTGCGTGAGAATATATGTTCGCTTCTGCTTTGGTAAAGTAAACATGAGCTGCTTGACATTACTGCAATTTCGATTCTTGCTTTGCTAAATGATTTCACCCATTGCTCGAAACAGGACGACTTTCACATTTACACCGAACACGAAGCACACCGGACTACAGAGAAAATGCACAAAGCTGAGCAGGCCGTGTTCCACATTATACCGTGCAGCATAGTTTCAGTCACTGTGTCTGTTTTGCAGAATAAGAGTCCCAAAGAATGTTCTCCACCCTAAAACCGGAGGTAGCATTACAATCCGAGAACGACAGATCACACTGTGAGGATGCTCTGACCTCGGAGCCAGTTCGAGATGGCACTTTCCTTGCCTTTTACCTGAATTGTGCAATTTGCTGCAGAGATGTTCACTCCTGGACATGAGGCACATGGATACCAACTGAGTTGGAAACCTGGGTGGGAATCGAGGAGAAGCGACTCAATCAATTTTGCTAAATTCCATGGTGCTTTTTAGGAATGCAGTTTCTGTTCACCTCAATCAAAACGGCAGTTTCTGAACATAGTAACAGAAGTTACCTCACCCCACCCTCACTCCGGAAGAGCTGCTAACTGTCCTTGAGTGCTTTTTGTTCTCGATGTGAAGAGCTTTCACGCCTGAGTCACCTTCACGTCTCTGGTTGCTGAGTGAATCACAAAGAAGGAGTTTCACCAGAGCTGCAACTGCCTCACTCGCCCTCCCCGTTTACATTTTCCTGCTCGTCAGTGATTTAAAGAAAACCAAATGGATGCGATGTCATTCTGTAGCCTCTCTGTCGATTCCTCCATTTCAGTTCCAACATGACTTAGATCTCGGGGCGCACTTCAATACTAGCGACGCTATGAAAGCACAAGTCCAAAGGTTCATCTGAGAGTGTAATTTCTTTCATTGCTGTTGCGGATTGAATGAGCCACTAACGTGCGAACTGCTCCTAAACATGATTCAGGATCTCTGGTGCCAATTCTCGCACATTGAATAACGACAGACAGCTTCGAAATTAGATCTTTCAGAGACGACCTTGGGGTACATTGGACAGACAGACTAGTTCAGGAATCCGTGGTGGGCTGTGATAACAGCGCATCAGCTTCTTCTCTGTCTTTGAACCGGGCCGCCTGCGCAAGAAATGCAAATGCGGTACTGCTTTTCGTGGAAGGATCAGAAGGCGGTAACTACACTCTCAAACAGAATGGCATATGATCAGAACCAGTTTAGAAAAAAACTTTACAATGCTTTGCACAGTAATTAAATGGAGTTGCATTACATTTCAATCCGAGAGCAGATTTACTCAAGCGAATTTGAAAGCAAGTTTGCAGATGGGAAAGCAAGCAAGACAGCTCCGTTCTTGTCCATGTAAAATACAGCAGTTGAAGAACAAAGCATTTTCTGCCCAGTTGCGAACTGGGGATTTTTCGCGCATAAGGCGGACGCGATGACCACTACACTACAGAAACAAGCCTCAGGCGGCCCTGCTACGGCTCAGTGGCATACAGCACTGAAAGTTGAAGCAATTCAACCTTTCACCTTTTTGATTCCAATAGCTCGTTGTTTAATGGGACGTGTTTAATTTTGGCTATCTGGAGAGCATGGACGAGAGACACCGAAGTATCTGTTTCCACGCGGTGTACCCCAATAACGTTGTGTTGCTTACACCGGCTTTAAAGGATTACTTTTTAGCAGAGCTTGCCGTCGCAGTCTGTGGCACAATCATTTAGTCTGTTCGACTGCTCACGGGAAAGGTAGCATTGGAAGACACTGCAGAAACGAACGACTTCCTTACTTTTGCTCCGACTGACCATTCTCCGGGAAATTTTCCCAGATTCTCAGGTGAGGATTTTTGAAGCTGGAAGTTACCTCAGAAACCCTGTTAATTCGTAATGTATTGAGCGAATCGCAAATAAGAAAGCATTTAACGCGGAACACAAACAAAACTGGCAAACCAAATGCATTTTCAGACACAGCGAGCATGAATGCTAAATGTGTGACAGGCCGGGGGCATGAGCCATAAAGTAATCT
>NW_025188277.1:1648-3108 GCF_004010195.1 Chiloscyllium plagiosum | reverse complement strand
CCAGAGACATTGGTGACTGGTGTCCAAGATGGATGTCCAAAGGAGCACATGGTGACCAAAGTCACCGGATAATGCTGCTCTGACCTTCACGTCGGGAATTGTCACCGTCTCAATCCTACCCGGCAGGTGGAGAACAGGAAATTGGACACTAATTGAGGTGAGATCAGGGAATCAGGGGATGGCAATAAATACTAATGGGCAAGAAGATTCACTGCATTTATATGGCAATAAGTTAATCGAATTAATAGGTTTGTGATAAGTATAATTTCAATTTCCCCTCTGGATTAAACAGCTTTTGTCAAAACTGATGACCCAGAGAATATTACATGCTCAATATGAAAATGTTATAAATGTGAAAGCCAATATGATTGAACCGTGAGATGTTGGAGAGAATTGAACGTCCTTCAAGGGACCACCATTAGTCTTTCGGATGAGGCATGTACATCAAAATTCAACAGCATTAACCCCTTGAGTTAAAATATTTACCTTTGCCCCCAGTTTTGCCACCTGCTGTAAAAGAGATGAACTTGTGTTAATGTTTGTTACACAAGATCCAAAGGATTTGAATATTTCAGAACAGTCAGTGCAGACCCTGAGACATTCACCTCTGCTACAAGAACTCATCCTACTCTAAGTGTGATCAATTTTTTAAATATTTACCCTTGGGATGTGGATATGACTGGTTGGGCCCAGAATGTACTGCTCATTCCCAGCTGCCCCTTGAGAAGTTGGGGTGAGCTGCCTTCTTGAACTGCTGCAGTCCATGCAGCTGTAGATAAACCCACAAATGCCCTTCTGGAGTGGATTCTAGGATTCTGACCCAGCGACACTGAAGGAACGGTGATATATTTCCAAATCAGGATGATGAGGGACCCGGAGGGGAACCTGTAAGGGCTGGGGTTCCTGCTCCCAGTTCTTAAATTCGAAATGTGTGAGACACAAATATCTCGACATTAAAAGTTTTTCTTGATGAACCGCATGTGTGTTGTCAGTGGGATGCAGAGATTTTTATGATGTTGTTCTGAAGATAATAATTTCAAAAAGACAAAATCGACACAGTGAGCAGTTTGCTGACGCACAATTGAGTGCGGGTGAGTATTTGAATAATGTAGAGAAGGGAAGTTGTGTTTACAGACTCAGATTGCCTTCCAATGCTCAAGTACAGCGAGACTGATTAAATCAAAACTTACTCAAGCCGGGTGGTAATTCATCCCCTGTGGACAAGATAGATCAGTGTCAATATAGATCGTAGAATCCCCACAGTGTGGAAACAGGCCATTCGGCCCATCATGCCCACTTTGATCCACTGAACAGCATCCCACCCAGACCCACCCCATTCCCATCACTTTGCATTTCCCCATAGCTAACCCACCGAACCTGAACATTCCTGGACACTACGGGACAATTCTGCATGGCCAATCCACCCCAACCTAAACATCTCTGAACATGATAGGACAATT
>NW_025188277.1:0-1286 GCF_004010195.1 Chiloscyllium plagiosum | reverse complement strand
TTTCCCATGGCCAATCCACCCTAACCTGCACATCCTGCACACCATGGGACAAATTCCCATAGCCAAAACATCCTGATCCTCACATCTTTGGACTGTGGGAAGAAACCCAGATTGCCCGGAAGAAACCAACTTGGAAAAGAGAGAAATATAGGGAACCAATCAGAAACAAGTATCTGTACATAACTGGAGCAATGACTGTCAATACCATCAAACATGTGGGGTAATGGAGTGACAATTTCTCCATCATACTTCCCCTGTAGCCCCTCCCTGAACCTACCCACATCCCTCCCCATGCAGCAGAAAGGGCACAATTTACTTCCCTCCCTGAATAAGAACAGAACGTGTTGGAGAAACTCAACAGGTCTGGCAGCATCTGTGGAGAGAGATCTGCTTGGGTCTGAGCAAGGTGGGCTGCAGAGGAACCCATGGTAGAATCAGGTGAGGTGCCCGGAGAGCCCAACTGTGACGTTGTGGGAGGGTGCACCTCATGCCATCTGTTGCCAGGTGGTATGGTGGGCTTCCCACTGGGCAATGGCACATGTAAATAAATGGTCAACTCCATTCTTAACACCACCACTCGCCTCGTTAACACATTCAACATGCCACCTCACCGATCTGAGGTAGACACTGAGAAATCTGTATTGCAAGGCCCATCAGTAAATGGTATTGAAAGTCTGACACACAGGGAAAGACTCCCAGCTCATGCTGGGGTTGGATAATCTACTCCCTTAGCACTCACTCACTCAGTGCCAACCTCCATGTTAGCTGTATCCATACCTTCCCTTCCCTCACTCTGCCATCCTGTCTCTCACTGTGCCCACCTTCCCCTTACTGTGACCTCTCTTCACTCCCTTTAGCTTGCCTTCTCCTGCCACCCCTTGTCTTCCCACACCATCCCTTGCCTTCCTTCCCCATCCCTTGCCTTGCCTGGCCTTACCCTGCCCCCACCTTGCCATAGCCAATGGCTATCAGTAATGCTGCATTGGCCAGTTCTTTTGCACAGATGTGAGGAGAAACAGCTGGTCAGTAGAAAGCTCTCCGGTATTGATCTGGCAATGACGTCTCGGTATATGGCACTCCGAGATGCCAGTGTAACACCCACAGCATGTGCAAATATCCTGACCTCGCATGGACCTGTGAAATGGGTTGGAGTCAGTACTCAGCTGAGTCAAGGGGGTCTCGACTGTCAGTCAGGGGGTCCTGGGACTGTCAGTCAGTACCACAGTCTGCATGCATCCACCTCAGCACAGTGTGGTGCTACCAGTCAGACAGAAACTGACTCTCAC
>NW_025188276.1:0-3108 GCF_004010195.1 Chiloscyllium plagiosum | reverse complement strand
TGGCCATGCTAAATTGCCCGTGGTGTTAGGTAATGGGGAAATGTAGGGGTGTGGGTGGGTTGCGCTTCGGCGGGTCGGTGTGGACTTGTTGGGCCGAAGGGTCTGTTTCCACACTGTAATGTAAATCTAATCTAATCTAATCTAATCCCAATGCAGCCAATTCCCCTTCCCATTCACTCTCAGTTGACACAATCGCAAAGGACCCAAAACCCTTCCCACTCACATCCAATTCCGACCGTGGCACCGGACACAATCCCCTTCCCGTTCACTCCCACACTTCATAGCACCAATAGGTCCAAGCAACTTCCAGTTGTGAGGATGGATCGCTGGACCCAAAATACGAGCTCTGATTACTCTTTGCAGATCCTGGTCCACCTGCTGAGCTTTTCCAACACCTTCTGCTTTTATTCCCGTCCTGTTCTCACTCACCCCGCACAATCCCACATGGACCCAAACCCCTTCCTGCTCATTCTAATTCTACCTCATCTCGATTACCCCAAACCCCTTCCTGTGCATTCTTGTTCTACACGCTCACGCAGGATACCATCCCCTTCCTCTTTGCTGTCATCCTCCACAGTCCCAATGCGCTCAAACCGCGTCCCTTTCACACCTTTCCTAACTAATCCCAACGGATTCAAAACCATTCCAGCTCACTCCCACTCCACTCAAGCCTCACGGTTTGAAACCGCTTCGCTTTCAAACCCAGTCCTCCAATTCCAAATGGACCCAACTCCCTTCACGTGCACCCCCATACTGCACAAACTCAAGGGAGCAAACCAGCCCCCAGCTCGCTCCTGCAATCTACTGGAACACCTCCCTTTCACTCCCACTCGATACAATCCCTGTAGGGGGGCACGCCCCTGCCCATTTCCGCCAAATGTATCTTTTTCGTGGATATTATTATGTCCCTGGAGAAGTTAAGCTAATCCTTGACCAACTGTTGCACCAATGTACCACAACTTTCTTTGTTCTGTGCTCAAACTTCCCTGTTATAACCAATGTCTTACAGTTGCCTGTACGTTTAAGTGTCATTGCACCAGGGGACTTTATACTCCTTTACCCACCATGCCCGTAATGTACAGCCCCACCGCACTCCACAGGTTCGCTGACCGAGTGTGCCTGTGCAGACAGATCACATGGAACAGGCTAAATGCACAGTTAGATTTATTGAGAAAGTGTAAGATTATAAAGATGCACTGAGCTGCTTGCACGGTCAGAAAAAGCCTTCAAAGCGTTTCGATGTAATGGCATAGACGGCGCTTACAATGCTGCAATGGGGATAGCGAGCATACAGTCCGGGAAAGACACTGTCGGAGGTAAAGGTCAGGGGAAGTAGACCATGGATAATGGCACTTTGGAGCAGGTGTTGGGGGAGTGTGGGTTGAGAAGGAGGGTGCAGTTGGTTGCACCCAGGGCAGTGGTGAAGGGCACACTGCCAGGGCTGGGCATGTAATCATGGCAGGTGGCACCACCCAGGTGGGGGCCGCAGGTGAAGGTGTAGTTGTAGGTCACCTTGCCGTAGTTGAGGTAGCAGAACTTGCCATGGGTGCCGGAGATCAGTCTGACCTGGCACTTGCCCAGGAGGTCATCACTTTTGATGACGTCCTGGTCCCAGACCTCAAGGGTCAGCCTGTGCCCGCTCTCGGCCTTGACCTCGCCCAGGTCCAGCTTGGTGTCCCACGTGGGGTTGTTGTTGTTTGAGACGGTGAAGGTCCTGGCCTGCGTCTGGCCGTACCTGACGACCACGTAGCCGTCGGTGCCCGAGAAGATATCACCCCAGAGGTCCCGGCCCTCCTTGACGGTGACCACCAGGCGGCCGAGCCCCTTCTCCTTGGAGCAGCAGTTCCGGTCCACAAGGCTGTCCGCACGGCACAGGCAGGAGCAGCGTTGGCGCGGGTCGGGGTAGGACCCGTGAGGGCACCGATGGCCCGCCCCGCATTTCTGGCTGAGGGCGTTGCCCGTGATGTAGTCGCTGATGTAGCACTGCAGGGTCTTCTGTCTGGGGTCGCCAGAGGGCAGCAGGTGGTGGAGCGGCGCCAGGGCGTAGCGCACAAGGCCCGGGCGGGTGAGCAGGCTCACCGTCCAGCGGCCGAAGGCCGAACCGTCCCCGGAGAAGAAGAGGTCGACCTCCTGGTGAGCCCGGCCCCCCGTCACCCACGTCTCCCGGTCGCTGAAGGCCTGGTGGAAGCTATCGTGGTGCTTCATGGAGCGCGCCTTCTCCTGGCATCGCTTGTAGCCCACCGAGGATTTGGCAATCAGGCCCACTGTGACACCAGCCTCCACCGACAGGCAGTCCTTCACCTCCTCGGTGGTATAGCCCTCGGTCACCACCTCGCACGTCCGAATAGCTGTCACGTCCTTGTATCGCCCGCCCAGCTCCACCGCCGTGAGGTAGTGGGTACCGTAGGTGGCCACCAGCTTCTGGTAATGGTACTTGTCATTACCGATCGTGCTGGCTGGGAGCCTGGAGAGAGAGCGTTGGAAATCAGGAGCCAGCAGTGGCTGGTCCTTCACCCGATACTGGTAGTGGAGACATTGGAACTGGTGAATGGCGAAACTGTAGAGATCGCCCTTGGAGCGGGTGGTGCCAAACTCCACCATCTTGGAATGGGATCCAGCCAGCACCACATTGACACCGACTTTGGGCTTTTGCACAGAGAGGTCCGCATGCCAGTTGTTGGTGATGGAGGAGATGGCGGACTCTGCCAGCTTGGCCGCCGATTGGTAAAGCCAGCTGGAGAGCGAGCGCCGGCAGGAGCTCAGGGTGCGCCAGTCCACCAGCGAAATGGGCAGCCGTTGGCGCACGTCATTGAGCAGCTCATTATCACAAAGGATGCAGCTCCCGTTGGCCATGCGCCAGGTGTTCACGTCGATGACGAAGGCCCCCTTGGGCTGCAGGGTCACCACGTCATAGCCCTGCCCTGCCAGCCGCGCCCCCGGCACAAAACCGGCATTGCGGCACTCCTCGGTGATGCTCATTGTGCAGGCACTCAGGGCACCCCGGAAGAGCAGGCAGAGAAAGAGAAGAGTGCCCAGTTGTGAATTCCATTCTGGCATTTTGCTCCGCTGGTGAGACCAATAGCGAATCTGCAAGAGTAACAGTGAACA
>NW_025188275.1:0-3108 GCF_004010195.1 Chiloscyllium plagiosum | reverse complement strand
CCTATCATTACCTGGGAGTCACAAGGGGAGAGAACCAGAGTGAGTGCAGCACAAAGCGGGAGAATATAAATCAGCATCGACGGTCAAGGCCGACTGGGACTTGGATTTGGAGAAACAGCAGAGCAGGAGGCTCGAAATCAGCACCGAGTCACAGAGGGAGTGACCATGTGAGGGAGCAACTTGGAGCAGGAGCTTGAGGCTGACTCACACCTGGGAGGTGGAAGCACCAAAGTGGGAAGATATAAATCAGCACTGAGGATCGAGGCCTGGTCGTACCTGGGAGTCACAGAGACGGCGACGGTGTGAGGACGCACAATGGAGTTGGAGCTGAAAGATTAGACGTCCCTGAGAGATACAGAGACGGTGATCCTGTGAGGGAGCAGAGTGGAGTGGGAGCTGGAGGATTACACGTACCTGGGAGTCACAGAGACGGTGACCCTGTGAGGAAGCAAAGTGGAGGTGGAGCTGGAGGATTACGCATCCCTGGCAGTCACAGAGACGGTGACCCTGTGAGGGAGCAGAGTGGAGTGGGAGCTGGAGGATTACACGTCCCTGGGAGACACAGTGATAACCTTCTGCTGTTGGGACCTGCCTGCACGGAGTTTGAAAGAAGTGCAAGAACCATAACATAAAACACTGTAAGTTCATTAGCTGATAATAAACCGTTATTAGTGACTGTCAGTTATTTGCTGTAAGTAAGCAAATTTAATTTTAAACCTCTGAAGTAAGGATTGAAATCAGAAATAAGAGGGACAAGTGAGATTCTGAGCCAATATAATAAATTACGCTCAGTAAGCCACAGTTGAATAAGGGACTTAACCATGTTATGATGTCCCTGATGTTAACTTCATTCTAAGTAATTAAGTAATTTACCCCAGATACGTTGCATTTTAGGACGTGGCAAGACATATTTGTCAGATGGAAAATGCATTCTGTTACATTGGGAAGTCATAGCCCCTGCTCGTGTCCTAGATGGACACTGGGTCTTGGAGCTCAGACAGTGACTAGAGATTCTATGGGACATCTGTGATGCTGAGAGTTAGGTGGATAGCACACACAGAGCAGATCACCCTGCAGACATGACGGCCTAGAAGAAGGAACGGTCTGGGGGACTAGGCAATCGGAGAGAAACAGTCAGGGAATACAAAAATATCCTGGTGTCTCCCTCCCAATTCAGTTTCCCAGTTTGGAAGCTGATGAAGGTGCTGGCTGCTCAGGGGAGTGCAGTCAGAGCCATGTCTGTGGCGCCACAAGCAGCCTGACTGTATAGGAAGGGAGAGAGAAGGAAGGAGGAGCAATAGGCACAGGGGAGTCAGGAAAGTGAAGAAGTGTCAGAGTGTCTGTAATTCCAAGATAGTGGGGTTAAGAATGTCACTGTGTCTGCAGGACATTCGTCTGGGGGCAACTGAGCAGTCAAATGTCATGTCCAAGTTGATCGGAATGACCTGGGTAGGAAGGATGAAGTGGTCTGGGCATCAGAATTTAGGGAGCGAGGTGGATGGTTAGCAAGCGGGACCTCAAATGTAGCAATTCCTTGGTTACTGCCAGTGCCGTGTCCAAGTGAGGACAGGACTCGGAGTTTTAGGTAGGTCAGAGTGTGACTGAAACAATGGTGCAGCAGGAAGGGCTTCAGATTCCTGAGACATTGGGACTGGTTCTGGGGAAGGCAGCAGCTGTACAAGCTGAATGGGCTAACGTGACAGAGCTGGGACTGAATTCCTTACGGGGTGTTTGGGAGGGATTGAAAATAACTTGGTGTGTGCTTAGGATCCAAAACGGAATAGTGGAGGAGACTACCAGGATTCTCAAAATAATGGGAGATACAGTTGGTAATAATTTACAACAATAAATTTAACAGTGGAAGATGGAGTAAGAAAGAAAGCCTTAATCTGAGGTACTCTGCACGGACATAAATACTTTGAGTGTGGGGAGATGCAAATGCAGATTGGTGTGTGATCATCTGATGTACTGATCACCAAGAGCTGGCTCAGTGAATGGCACGACTGGGTGTTAAATATTGCTGAGTCTAAAGGATTCCAAAATGATTGAAGTAAATGGAAAGGATGAAGATAGACGTATTGGCTTAGATTAGCGTTCGTTAAGGCGTCCAAGAGAAGGAGGATCCGCCAAGGACAGAATGAATTTGGCTGGAGCTACCGAACAAAAAATATGCAATTAAACTGTGAGGTACAGTTTGTCCGCCAACAGCCAAAGAAATGATGTAGAGAATAAATATGCAGGGTCATTTGAGAGCGATGATAATACTACAGATAAGTTACACTGAGAAACTTAATTTATCCAGATATTGACTGGGTGACTGTTGGTGCAGGGTCATGAGGGGCAAGTGTCCCTGGACTACATGGAAGAGAGCTCACTTCAGGAGTATGTGTCCAGCCCAAGAGAGCATGTACTGTTGGACATGGTCCTTGGGAAAAAAATGGGGCAAGTGGATCCAGTGTCAATAGGGGAACATTTTGTGGCGCAGCGATCATTTTATTATAAAGTTCAGGATAATGGTAGAGAGTGATGTGCAATAATTGAGAATGAGAAACATTAGGTGACTGAGAGCAGCCTTCAGTGGGCCAAGATTGAAGCTGGGAATGTTTCGACAAGGCCAGTGAAATGGTAGCTTTAAATAGTATGAACCCGTTCAGATAGAGCTGGATTATGGAGATGGGGCTGCAGTGTGACCACGACTGAGAACTGGATAATCAAAGGTTTCCCCCATTTATGCAGGAAGAATTACCAGGCCAACACAGTGAAGTACCGTTGTGTATAAAGGACGGGATCAGTGTTATTGTGATGTTAATCAATTCACACACTGCTCCCCTCTGCCCTCACCCCTCATCACTGCGTCCTATTAGATATTGATCCTATCAGATATTAGTAACCTTTGAAAACAACAGAAAATAGCACAGTATAGAGGAGATTACTCTGTCCACTGTCTGCATTGGACAAGATGTAACATTGTTTTCTAAAGCTTTAGTTCTGTCTCCCCAGATGCTGTAGGACTTCGGGCACAGAACCTGGCACCTTTTTAAAATGGTTTGAGAGTTTCTGCCTCTACTCCACTTGCATGTGTGACTCCCAGATCCCAAACAAACTCTG
>NW_025188274.1:0-3108 GCF_004010195.1 Chiloscyllium plagiosum | reverse complement strand
AAATAAACCTGTTGGACCATAACCTGGTGTTGTATGATTTTTAACAGAGATCAGTGACACAGTAAGAAGAGACTGTATCAACATCAGTGACACAGTAATGACAGTGAGTACAGACATCAGCAGCACAGCCATAGTAATCTATACAGGCATCAATGACACATATCAAAATCAAACCCAGTATCAGTGACACAATAATGACAGTCTGTACCTGTATCAGTGACACTGAAACAACAGTTTGTACAGGCATCAGCAAATGGTTACAACATCCTGTAACACCCAGTATCAATTGTTTTTATCGGTATCAGTGACACTATCATGACAGCCTGTATAGGTCTTGGTGATGCTGTCACGACAGCCTGTACAGGTCTCGGTAACGCTGTCACGACAGCCTGTACAGGTATCAGTGATGCTGTCCCGACAGCCTGTACAGGTATCAGTGACACTGTCCCGACAGCCTGTACAGGTATCAGTGACACTGTCCCTACAGCCTGTATAGGTATCAGTGACACTGTCCCGACAGCCTGTACAGGTCTCGGTGACACTGTCACGACAACCTGTACAGGTATCAGTGACGCTGTCACGACAGCCTGTACAGGTATCAGTGACGCTGTCACGACAGCCTGTACAGGTATCAGTGATGCTATCCCGACAGCCTGTACAGATATCAGTGACACTGTCCCAATAGCCTGTACAGGTATCAGTGACACTGTCCCAACAGCCTGTATAGGTCTCAGTAACGCTCTCACGACAGCCTGTACAGATATCAGTGACACTGTCCCGACAGCCTGTACAGGTATCAGTGACGCTGTCCCGACAGCCTGTACAGGTATCTGTGACACTGTCTCGACAGCCTGTACAGGTTACAGTGACGCTGTCACAACAGCCTGTACAGGTATCAGTGACGCTGTCACAACAGCCTGTACAGGTATCAGTGACGCTGTCCGGACAGCCTGTATAGGTCTCGGTGACACTGTCCCGACAGCATGTACAGGTATCAGTGACAGTGTCACGACAGCCTGTACAGGTTTCAGTGACGCTGTCATGACAGCCTGTATAGGTCTTGGTGATGCTGTCCCGACAGCCTGTACAGGTATCAGTGATACTGTCCCAAAAGACTTTGCAGGTATCAGTGACGCTGTCACGACAGCCTGTACAGGTATCAGTGACGCTGTCCCCACAGCCTGTACAGGTATCAGTGACACTGTCCCCACAGCCTGTACAGGTATCAGTGACACTGTCCCGACAGCCTGTATGGGTCTCGGTGACGCTCTCACGACAGCCTGTACAGGTATCAGTGACACTGCCCCAACAGCCTGTACAGGTATCAGTGATGCTGTCCCGAAAGCCTGTATAGGTCTCGGTGACGCTGTCCTGACAGCCTGTACAGGTATCAGTGATGCTGTCACAATAGCCTGTATAGGTCTTGGTGATGCTGTCCCGACAGCCTGTACAGGTATCAGTGATGCTGTCCCGAAAGCCTTTACAGGTATCAGTGACGCTGTCACGACAGCCTGTACAGGTATCAGTGATGCTGTCCTCACAGCCTGTACAGGTATCAGTGACGCTGTCCCCACAGCCTGTACAGGTATCAGTGACACTGTCCCGACAGCCTGTACAGGTATCAGTGACACTGTCCCGACGCCTGTACAGGTCTCGGTGACGCTCTCACGACCGCCTGTACAGGTATCAGTGACGTTGTCCCGATAGCTTGTACAGGTATCAATGATGTTGTTCCGATAGCCTGTACAGGTATCAGTGACGTTGTCCTGACAGCCTGTACAGGTATCAGTGACATTGTCCCAACAGCCTGTACAGGTATCAGTAATGCTGTCCCAACAGCCTGTACAGGTATCAGTGACACTGTCACAACAGCCTGTGTCAGTCACATATTAACAACCGTGTGGACCAGTGTCAGAGACATGGCAATGAGTCACAGTCACTTATGTAATATTCCATTACACTAATTCCCTGCTTAAGAAATAACTTAATATTTGACATTCTTACTCTCTGATTGGATGCTGGCCGGTAGCACACCTTCTTTATTTCGAGTCTCAACAAGCTGTGAAGAATCAAAGTAGATAGAATTACCAACAGTGAATTCAGACAGAGACACACTGCTTCAGGTTGGTCACAACAGTTTCCACATTGATCATGCTATGTGCTTTTTAAAAAATTATTTTACGGGATGTGGGTGTCATTGTCTGGGGCTGTATTTATTAACTTAACCCTAGTTGCCCTTGAGGTAGTGGAAAACTGCCTTCTTGAACCACGACATTCCATGTGCTGTGGGTTGATCCACAATGCTGTCAGGGAGGGAATTCCAGGATTTTGACCCAGTGACAGTGAAGAAATAGCAATATATTTCCAATTCAGGATGGTGAGTGACCAGGAGGGGAAATTGCACATGTTGGTGTTCCTATATATCTGCCACTTTTATCCTTCAAGATGGTGGTGATCGTGGGTTTGAAAAGTGCTCTGGGTCTTTGGTAAATTTCTACAGTCTTTATCTTGTAGATACTACTCAATGCTGCTGAGAGCCAGTGGTGGAGGAAGTGAATGATGTTGGATGGGTGCCAATCAAACGGGCTGCTTTGTCCTGGATGGTGTTGAGCTTCTTGACTGTTGTTGGGGCTGCACCCATCCAGACAAGTGGGAAGTATTCCCTCACACACTCCTGACTGGTGCCTTCTCGATAGTGGACAGGTTTTTGGGAATCAGGTGGTAAGTTACTTGGTGCAGATCCCTTGCTCCTGACCTGTTATCGAGTCATAGAGATGTACAACACGGAAACAGACCCTTCGGTCCAACCCGTCCATGCCGACCAGATATCCCAACCCAATCTAGTCCCACATTCTAGCACCCGGCCCATATCCCTCCAAACCCTTCCTATTCATATACCCATTCAAAAGACATTTTAAATGTTGCAATTGTACCAGTCTCCACCACTTCCTCTGGCAGCTCATTCCATACACGTACCACCCTCTGCGTGAAAACGTTGTCCCGTACGTCTCTTTTAGATCTTTCTCCTCTCACCCTAAACCTATGCCCTCTAGTTCTGGACTCCTCCACTCCAGTGAAAAAGACTTTGCCCATTTACCCTATCCATGC
>NW_025188273.1:0-3108 GCF_004010195.1 Chiloscyllium plagiosum | reverse complement strand
GAAATCTTTGATGTGCTCTATGTTGCAGCATTGACCTGTCTGGAACTGCTTGGTTCAACTCCATAACAGCACGATCCTATTGTGTGCATGGCAGAGGGGATTGTGGGAAACATAAATAGCATCACAGCTGTTGGCAGTGCACGGTCTCAGGAGTAATTGGTGAGCATTTGCAACATTATGATGAGTGTAGGCTTCCAGCAAGTTTCATAACTTGAGTAAATGTCGAGTCATCATTCAGTATAACTGCTCTTATAACAGTGTATCAGCAGCAGGTTAGGGGAACAGAGATCCCAATGGTGTGACATGGGGTTCCCCAAATACCAAATATGTTGAGAGTACAAATAGTGCGCCGAAGACAAATGTGGAATTGTTAATTCAAGCAACATAGCAGATTTGAAACTGGAGGAGGCCATTCAGCCTCCTGAGCCTGTACTTTCTTTCAATGAGGTCATGGCCATTTTGATGTTGGTTTTGATCTATGGCCTAATTACATGTACTTGACTTTGGCTCAACTCCCTTGGTACCTTTGCTGAACAAAAAAGTCTTCCTCTGATTTACAATGAGCAATTGATCTAGCACCCACTGCGGTTTGTGAAAGACTTTTTGTCTTCTCCCCTTTGTGTATAGAAGTGCTTTCTAACATTTTTCCTGAATGCTCTGACCCCAATTCGAAGACAATGTATCCTCGTTATGGAATCCTTAATAGTGAAAGTTGTTTATCTAATCTACTCATTACTCTATGACGAATAGAATTTCTCAGTATTGTCATTTTGTTTGGGATAATATGGAGCAGAGTCTGTGAGTGTTAAAGTGACTGCTCCTCGGATGCTGCCTGAACTGCTGTGCTTTTCCAGTACCACTCTAATTTAGACTCTGGTTTCCAGCATCTGCAGTCATTGTTTTTACCTACATGCTAGTGTGGTAGTTAGTGAGTAAGAGTGTCAGAGTGCTTTATTTAGTCAGAGCAATAGTCAGTGTGTTAGAGTGTGTTAGTGTTTGCAACAGTGTGCTTTAGAATGTATGTTTGTATGGGTGCATTATGGAGGGGCAAGGAGATATCATGCTCAGTCATCAAATGCAGTGATTACCTTTGTGAGAAGTTTATAACTTGCCTACAGATGAGTCTGATTTTTTTTCTATAGCAGGTAAATATTGTCGTTGAAATAGTTCTCACGTAGAGACGCCTGTATCTTTCATAGTTGATCGATACATCTTCAGTAATCACGTTCCACATCAACGAGAGTTGTGTGGACTTTATCCATCACTTATTTGTGCAATCAATATCCTACACATTCGATGGTTTCAACAGTCCTGCCCTAACACCCTGCCCAAAAATATATATTTTATCTTGAACAAGCGAGACTGAATCCAGCATGAAATTTGATGGGCACAGTTTTACTGTCATGTTTTACATTACAATAATTAAAATATGGAAAGAGAGAAATGGAGAGGGGCCAGAGTGGATGTACAGAACAGTTGCCTTGAACCATTTCTCCCTGCTCACAAACTCGTTCGAGAGTTTGTGAGCTTTGCAACGATTCATCATTTTCTGATGTCCTTTCTGATCCAACAAAAGGGTACCTTCCCAAGTGCAATTTACATATTAAAACATGCAACTTTTGCATCGTTAGCTGTTTCAGCTATTTCAATTGCACCTTCAACAAAGTTAATAACATTGGTCAAGCCATGACCTTCCTTCTCAAAATTGAGGTAAACACGTTTCACTATCGATATCATCAGGATTAAAGTTTTGCCAGACGTGCAATAGATACTTGGGAATGACATCAGATATTGCTAAGATTTTAGTAATTTATAATTATCAATAAAATATTCATTGATATAATTGTATCATTGCTGTGTCTCTCCTAAATCATTTAATTACGTTCCATTGAAAAGCTTTGAGTTGAACTTGATCAGTTAACTATCCTTGAAAAAAATGGATTTAGAATATTTATCTTACATTCAATTAAGCTGGTGTCTCTGGAAAGCATTGAAGAAACACATAATATAGAGTTTCTGCCTTTTCCACGCCAAGCATTATTCTGTATCAGTCTCTCTTTTTTTCTATATTGCTCGACATCTTTTGTCTTGCCCTTATTTGTATTTTAATTTCATTGCAGGAGCAATTCAAGAGCGTTCCATATCAGAAGGCTGTAAGAAATAGCAACAGCAATCAGCCACTCGCCCCCTCTAGCCTTATTTGCCATTCTATAGGACCACGGCTGATTAGAGACTCCTCATGTTCACTTTTCTCTCCTTCTCCCCACAAGCCGTGATTCCCCATCTGATCAACAATCTATCTGTTTCAGCCTTAAATATACACAAGGACACCACCCTCACAGCTATCTGGGAACAGTACTATCCCTGGGACAAGTAGTCACCAAGGTACAACAATAAGCGTAGCCATGCACCATCCAGTACTTTCAAAGGATGGTCACCACAATCGATAATCAATGACTCGATTGTTCATGACTAATCACATCTGTCTATGTTACTGTCCAAACGAATATGACAAAGGATGCTTAATGATTTGGCTCGTTAACTAGAACTGAAAGGAAGCCAAGACAATTACAAGGAATCATGAGTAATGTCTGTTCCTCTGTGGGTATGCCAATCACTGTCGTTCTGTGATGTTATTCCATTTGTTCACTTTAGTGAAAGGTGTATCTCTTATTAAGCTGCGCCATCTCCTCATGAACACCTGAGTGAAATGGGGCAGCATAAATCTCTTCAGTGAACGTTGTTCTGGTAGTGTTGCATCACGTTTATTTTGTCCTCAACGGGGAACATGTTCACCTTTAAATAAGGACGATTGATTGCTCTCAGGAGCGTTGCAAGTGGATGCATCAATCTGGTTGCATTTCCAAACTTCTTCCGAGAATGGTGCAGCCAACAATTATACAGATCAAGACAATTTACTATCCGATTCTAGCAGCCTTTGGCATTCCTGGTAAGTCAGTAATATTCTGTTGTTCATGCAATCATTGAATTGTCACAGCGCAGAAAGGGATGTCTGACACCCTGCTACTGCTTTGTGACAGTCTCTGACAATATGCGTGGTGAAGATCCGTTAGACACATGAAAAATAGGGGCAAGAAACTTAATTCA
>NW_025188272.1:0-3107 GCF_004010195.1 Chiloscyllium plagiosum | reverse complement strand
GTTTTGCCTCTTTCTGAATCGGATCCTCTACATGCTGACTGAGGAAACTTTCCTGAACACATTTAAATTCCACACCATCTAAGCCCTTAATGCCCTGGCATTCCATTGTCTGTTAGGAAAATTAAAATCTAGTCCGGGTTTATGAATGAACACACTGCTGTGGTGTGCATAGCACACCGTGCTGGATAGATGACATGTCGGGGTTTATAGATTAATGCACTGCTGTGGTCTGCATAGCTCCCCATGCTGGACAGATGACAAGTCCGTGTTTATGGATCACTGCACTGCTGTGGTCTGCACAGCTCCTTGTGCTGGACAGATATCTAGTCCAGGTTTATAGATCAATGCACTACTGTGGTCTGCATAGCTCCAGGAGCTGGACAGATATTTAGTCTGGGTTTATAGATCAATGCACTGCTGTGGTCTGCATAGCTCCCAGTGCTGAACAGATATGTAGTCCGGTTTTATGGATCAATGCATTACTCTGTTCTGCATAGCTCCCTGTGCTGGACAGATATCTAGTCCAGTTTGGACTGAGCAGAGCTTGCTCTACACAACACTTTCATGCTGCATTCCATCTGGATTTATGGTATCTGGGCTGGTTCTACGCGGTGGATTAAGAATGTGATATAACTAACCATTTCAACTAGTTTTACAATGACTTTTTGTGTTTTTATTTCTGTGATTGGCCCTTCTGCCTTTCCCTCCATGAATGAAAGGATGGCCTCTCGTATTAAGGCCATCCCCTTGATCTTCCCACTCACTACTCCTCACTGTCAACCAATCACATCAGAAAACCTGGTGTGTACTGAGACCAATGGGGCCACTGGGAATATCAGTGAGTAGATCATCAGGGAGATGAAACAACACTTCCCATGTCCCCTCCAGTACACATCGTATCACACAATGCTGTAATCTTTCTCTGTTTATGTAACATACAGCCTTCTATTCTGTTACACATGGAGATCAAACCTTTCGTTTTATTTAAATCAAACACCCAGAAAAGCTCACCTTGTTTCATAATCTGTTAAAATGTGAGTGAAAGGCAATTTCTAATTTCCATGACTTAAAGAAAACATAACAATGTATTTTCTTCACTCAAAAAGAAAACACTAAACAAAAACTATTCACAAATCCAAGCACCCCCCTTCTTAACTAATAATTATATGACCCCAACTCTAAGAAATGTTGTTCCAATAACACAATTATTAAACATTTCATTGAGTTAATCTCAAAATCACACGGCCTCTGTCTTCTCTGCTCCAATTAATCTTCTGCCCACTGATCTCCCTGGGTCTGCGTCTTTTTTTTTTACTGTGAGTATGTGTTATAGGAAAAAATATCTTTGATAGAGAGTGCTTTCTCATTTCTTTGAGAACAGATGTTAGATGGTAGTGAGCTCTCCGGCTCCACAGCAGTTACTCGGCCTGCCCACTGATCTCCCTGGGTCTGCTTCTTTTTTTTTACTGTGAGTATGTGTTATAGGAAAAAATATCTTTGATAGAGAGTGCTTTCTCATTTCTTTGAGAGCAGATGTTAGATGGAAGTGAGCTCTCCGGCTCGACAGCAGTTACTCGGCTGATTGGTGGCAGTTACTCTCTGACTAATTTTCAAATAGCCGTGATTTTTATTTTTCTCTACACCATACGGTCCTCATTGGTTCAATGTTGTCAAAATAACAAATTCAAATTCGATTGGGTTTTAGTATTCTGGGTATAATTTAAATAATTGGTTCAATTCGAACTCTAAAAAAAGCAACTAAAACTCGGGTATCCATTGAACAGGCAATCGTTACGTGTATCTATTTTGGAAAAGGTAATCTCTCAGCCTTTCTGCTCGGGCAGCTGAGCCTGCATTTTAAGTTGACTTTAAAATTCAGAAAACACTCTCTGTTTTCAAGAGGTTCATACATGTTATAAATTCATGCAAATTTATCCTGAAAAATTCACAGGTTCATAGTTATCCATGTTGCATTCCATCTCCCAAATTGTTATCAATTTTCTCCATCCTTTTGATAACTTTGTTTCCTACCAAAGTTATTGTCATCCACTAGTTTAGTTTAGTGGTTGATCCAATTAGCTAAACTGTTGATACAGTTTGCACATAGTTGAGGACACAGCGTTGGTCACTGTGTCATTCGATGAGATTCCCTACACTGTCCAACGAGGCCCTTTGGCCCAACAAGTCCACACCAACCCTCTGAAGAGAAACCCACCCAGACCCATTTCCTTCTTACAAATGCACCTAAAACGACGGGAAATTTAGCATGACCAATTCACCTGACCTGCACATCTTGGGAGTGTGGGAAGAAACTGGAGCACCCAGAGGAAACCCAGGCAGAATGCGCAAACTCCACACAAACAGTCGCCCCAGGCAAGAATTGAACCCAGGCCACTGGTGCTGTGAGGTAACAGTGCTAACCACTGCGCCACCGTGTTACCCTACATGATTGCCACAATTAATTTGTGTTAAACAGTGCAGACTAATTTATCCATAACATCCCCCTGCTTCCAGCTAAGTAAACAGACCTCCCAGTATTCCTGTGTAACACCGTTGAAAGGTTGAATGCTCCCTTCCATTGCCTGTGTAACAGATATGAGAGATTAAAAGATCTGCCCCAATTGTTAAGTCAAGGCTTGAATAGCTGAATGGCTTCACTCTGTTCCTGCCTTGAAGGGCTGAATCGGCTGCTCCAGTATAGGCGTATCTGTGAATGGTGCTGAACATTGTGGAACTATCAGTGAACAGCCCACTTCTGAGTTGATGATGGAGGGAAGACCATTGATTCTGCAGCTGCTGATAGTCCACAGTGGCTCATGGATGCCCAGTTTCCATTTGCTCAGTCTTTTAGAAGTATGTCCTACTTCACAGGAGGTAGTGCCACAGAACTCAATGGGCAGTATCTTCATTATGAGGCTGAGATGTTCTCTCTGACAGGACTGTGTTTTGGCTGCTCCTGCAATACTGTTAGGGACAGTTACACCTGTAACAAGGAGTGTGGTGAGAATGTTGCCCTCTTGTTGTTTCCCCCATCATTTCCCTCAGTCTGACTTCTGTGTATTTGATGCCTGTCGCTGCTCAGTCAGTGGTGGGACTGTGAAGATTCT
>NW_025188271.1:1488-3107 GCF_004010195.1 Chiloscyllium plagiosum | reverse complement strand
GGGGGATATTGCCAGGTGGGATGAGGGGGTAGCGGTGGAGGATCTCTCCAGAATAACTAGTTCCCTCCTGACTGTGTAGGTGTGTTCCTGGGTTTGGGACTGAGTGGCCTCGTGCCCACGCTGCACTTCATGATCGCAGAGGGTTTTATCAAAGCCGCAACCGTGGGTCAGATGGGCTGGCTCTTCCTCATGGCCATCCTGTACATCCTCGGGGTGACTCTGTATGCAGCCCGGATACCAGAGCGCTTCTTCCCCGGCAAGTGTGACATCTGGGTACGTACGGCAGCCTTCCTGGGGTCGGCTTTCGCTTCCGCTCCCCGCTCCCCGCTCCCCGCTCCAACTCCCAACCCCCCCCCCCGGCCATCTCCGTGGAAAGTTCTCATCGGCTTTAGTCATGTCTCTCCAGCCAGGGGAAGCAGAGTGTGACTCCTGTCCTGCCTGTCAGACGGTGTGTTTAACACACAGTGTCAGTGGGTGTGTGAGAGCAGTGTGTAACACTGTGTGTGTGAGAGAGAGCAGTGTGTAATGCTCTGTGTGTGTGTGAGAGCAGTGTGTAATGCTCTGTGTGTGTGTGAGAGCAGTGTGTAACACTGTGTGTGTGAGAGAGCAGTGTGTAACACTGTGTGAGTGAGAGAGAGCAGTGTGTAATGCTCTGTGTGTGTGAGAGAGCAGTGTGTAATGCTCTGTGTGTGTGTGAGAGCAGTGTGTAACACGTGTGTGTGAGAGAGAGCAGTGTGTAATGCTCTGTGTGTGTGTGAGAGCAGTGTGTAATGCTCTGTGTGTGTGAGAGAGCAGTGTGTAACACTGTGTGTGTGAGAGAGCAGTGTGTAACACTGTGTGAGTGAGAGAGAGCAGTGTGTAATGCTCTGTGTGTGTGAGAGAGCAGTGTGTAATGCTCTGTGTGTGTGTGAGAGCAGTGTGTAACACTGTGTGTGTGAGAGAGCAGTGTGTAATGCTCTGTGTGTGTGTGAGAGCAGTGTGTAACACTGTGTGTGTGAGAGAGCAGTGTGTAACACTGTGTGAGTGAGAGAGAGCAGTGTGTAACACTGTGTGAGTGAGAGAGAGCAGTGTGTAATGCTCTGTGTGTGAGAGAGAGCAGTGTGAGAGAGCAGTGTGTAACGCTGTGTGAGTGTGAGAGCCATGTGTAACGCTATGTGTGAGAGTGTGAGAGCAGCGTGAAACGTTGTGTGAGTGAGAGCAGTGTGTAACGCTATGTGTGAGTGTGAGAGCAGTGTAAAACGCTGTGTGTGAGAGAGAGCAGTGTGTAACGCTGTGTGTGTGTGTGTGTGTGAGCAGTGTGTAACGTGTGTGTGTGTGAGAGCAGTGTGTAACACTGTGTGTGTGAGAGAGCAGTGTGTAACACTGTGTGTGAGAGCAGTGTGAACGCTTTGTACTGTGTGAGTGAGAGAGAGCAGTGTGTAACACTGTGTGAGTGAGAGAGAGCAGTGTGTAACACTGTGTGAGTGAGAGAGAGCAGTGTGTAACACTGTGTGAGTGAGAGAGAGCAGTGTGTAATGCTCTGTGTGTGTGAGAGAGCAGTGTGTAATGCTCTGTGTGTGTGTGAGAGCAGTGTGTAACACTGTGTGTGTGAGAGAGCAGTGTGTAATGCTCTGTGTGTG
>NW_025188271.1:0-1306 GCF_004010195.1 Chiloscyllium plagiosum | reverse complement strand
GAGAGAGCAGTGTAACACTGTGTGTGTGAGAGAGCAGTGTGTAACACTGTGTGTGTGAGAGAGCAGTGTGTAACACTGTGTGTGAGAGCAGTGTGTAACGCTTTGTGTGTCTGAGTGTGAGAGCAATGTGTAACGCTGGATGTGTGAGAGAGCAGTGTGTAACGCTGTGTGTGTGAGAGCAGTGTGTAACATTGTGTGTGTGAGAGCAGTGTGTAACGCTGTGTGTGTGAGAGCAGTGTGTAACGCTGTGTGTGAGAGAGCAGTGTGTAACGCTTTGTGTGTGTGTGAGCAGTGTGTAACGCTATGTGTGTGTGAGCAGTGTGTAACATTGTGTGTGTGAGAGAGCAGTGTGTAAAGCTGTGTGTGTGAGAGAGCAGTGTGTAACGCTATGTGTGTGTGAGTGTGAGAGCAGTGTGTAACGCTGTGTGTGTGAGAGCAGTGTGTAACGCTGTGTGTATGAGAGCAGTGTGTAACGCTATGTGTGAGAGAGCAGTGTGTAACGCTTTGTGTGTGTGTGAGCAGTGTGTAACGCTGTGTGTGAGAGAGCAGTGTGTAATGCTTTGTGTGTGTGAGAGCAGCGTGTAATGCTGTGTGAGTGTGATAGCAGTGTGCAACGCTGTGTGTGAGAGAGAGCAGTGTGTAACGCTGTGTGTGTGTGTGTGTGAGCAGTGTGTAACGTGTGTGTGTGAGAGCAGTGTGTAACGCTGTGTGTGTGAGAGAGCAGTGTGTAACACTGTGTGTGAGAGCAGTGTGTAACGCTTTGTGTGTCACTGTGTGTGAGAGCAGTGTGTAACGCTTTGTGTGTCTGAGTGTGAGAGCAATGTGTAACGCTGTATGTGTGAGAGAGCAGTGTGTAACGCTGTGTGAGTGTGAGAGAGCAGTGTGAAATGCTGTGAGTGTGAGAGCAGTGTGTAACACTGTGTGAATGTGAGAGCAGTGTGAAATGTGTGAATGAGAGAGCAGTGTGTAACACTGTGTTGAGAGTGTGAGAGCAGTGTGTAACGCTGTGTGAGTGAGAGAGCAGTGTGTAACACTGTGTTGAGAGTGTGAGAGCAGTGTGTAACGCTGTGTGAGTGAGAGAGCAGTGTGTAACGCTATGTGTGAGAGTGTGAGAGCAGTGTGAAATGTGTGAATGAGAGAGCAGTGTGTAACACTGTGTTGAGAGTGTGAGAGCAGTGTGAAACGCTGTGTGAGTGTGAGAGCAGTGTGTAACACTGTGTGAGTGAGAGCAGTGTGTAACGCTGTGTGAGTGTGAGAGCAGTGTGTAACGCTATGTGTGAGTGTGAGAGCAGTGTGTAACGCTGTG
>NW_025188270.1:0-3107 GCF_004010195.1 Chiloscyllium plagiosum | reverse complement strand
CTGAACTGTGCATGTCAGAGAGATGCTGAACTGTACATGTCAGTGTGATGCTGATCTGTACATGTCAGTGTGATGCTAAAGTGTGCAAGTCTGTGTGATGCTGAACTTTATATGTCAGTGTGATGCTGAACTGTGCATATCTGTATGATGCTGAATGTGTGCAAATTTGTGTGATATTGAACTGTGCATGTCTGTGTGATGCTGAACTGTGCATGTCAGTGTGATGCTGAATGGTGCAAGTCAGTGTGATGCTGACCTGTGCATATCTGTGCGATGCTGATGTGAAAATGTCTGTGTGATGCTGAACTGTGCATGTCAATGTGATGCTGAACTGTGCATGCGTCTGTGTGATGCTGAACTGTGCATGCGTCTGTGTGATGCTGAAAGTGCAAGCCTGTGTGATGCTGAACTGTGCACTTGTCAGTGTGATGCTGAACTGTGCAGGTCTCTGGGATGCTGAACTGTGCAAGTCTGTGTGATGCTGAACTGTGCATGTCAGTGTGTCGCTGAATTGTGCAAGCCTGTGTGATGCTTAACTATGCAATTCTCTGTGATGCTGAACTGTGCATGTCAGTGTGATGCTGAACTGTGCACTTGTCAGTGTGATGCTGAACTGTGCAGGTCTCTGGGAAACTGAAGTGTGCAAGTCTGTGTGATGCTTAACTGTGCAAGTCTGTGTGATGCTGAACTATGCAAGTCTGTGTGATGCTGAACTGTGCATGTCTGTGTCATGCTGAACTGTGCATGTCTGTGTGATGCTGAACTGTGCTTGTCAGTGTGATGCTGAACTGTGCAAGTCTGTGTGATGCTGACCTGTGCATATCTGTGCGATGCTGATGTGTATATGTCTGTGTGATGCTGAACTGTGCATGTCAGTGTGATGCTGAACTCTGTACGTCAGTGTGATGCTGAATTGTGCATATCTGTATGATGCTGAACGTATGCAAATTTGTGTGATATGGAACTGTGCATGCCTGTGTGGTGCTGTACAGTGCAAGTCAGTGTGATGCAGCACTGTGCAAGTCAGTGTGATTCTGAACTGTGCATGTCAGTGTGATGCTGAACTGTGCAAGTCTATGTGATGCTGAACACTGTATGTCAGTGTGATGCTGAATTGTGCATATCTGTATGATGCTGAACGTGTGCAAATTTGTGTGATATTGAACTGTGCATGTCTGTGTGATGCTGAACGGTGCAAGTTAGTGTGATGCTGAACTGTGCATGTCAGTGTGATGCTGAACTGTGCACTTGTCAGTGTGATGCTGAACTGTGCACTTGTCAGTGTGATGCTGAACTGTGCACTTGTCAGTGTGATGCTGAACTGTGCACTTGTCAGTGTGATGCTGAACTGTGCACTTGTCAGTGTGATGCTGAACTGTGCACTTGTCAGTGTGATGCTGAACTGTGCACTTGTCAGTGTGATGCTGAACTGTGCACTTGTCAGTGTGATGCTGAACTGTGCACTTGTCAGTGTGATGCTGAACTGTGCACTTGTCAGTGTGATGCTGAACTGTGCACTTGTCAGTGTGATGCTGAACTGTGCACTTGTCAGTGTGATGCTGAACTGTGCACTTGTCAGTGTGATGCTGAACTGTGCACTTGTCAGTGTGATGCTGAACTGTGCACTTGTCAGTGTGATGCTGAACTGTGCACTTGTCAGTGTGATGCTGAACTGTGCACTTGTCAGTGTGATGCTGAACTGTGCACTTGTCAGTGTGATGCTGAACTGTGCACTTGTCAGTGTGATGCTGAACTGTGCACTTGTCAGTGTGATGCTGAACTGTGCACTTGTCAGTGTGATGCTGAACTGTGCACTTGTCAGTGTGATGCTGAACTGTGCACTTGTCAGTGTGATGCTGAACTGTGCACTTGTCAGTGTGATGCTGAACTGTGCACTTGTCAGTGTGATGCTGAACTGTGCACTTGTCAGTGTGATGCTGAACTGTGCACTTGTCAGTGTGATGCTGAACTGTGCACTTGTCAGTGTGATGCTGAACTGTGCACTTGTCAGTGTGATGCTGAACTGTGCACTTGTCAGTGTGATGCTGAACTGTGCACTTGTCAGTGTGATGCTGAACTGTGCACTTGTCAGTGTGATGCTGAACTGTGCACTTGTCAGTGTGATGCTGAACTGTGCACTTGTCAGTGTGATGCTGAACTGTGCACTTGTCAGTGTGATGCTGAACTGTGCACTTGTCAGTGTGATGCTGAACTGTGCACTTGTCAGTGTGATGCTGAACTGTGCACTTGTCAGTGTGATGCTGAACTGTGCACTTGTCAGTGTGATGCTGAACTGTGCACTTGTCAGTGTGATGCTGAACTGTGCACTTGTCAGTGTGATGCTGAACTGTGCACTTGTCAGTGTGATGCTGAACTGTGCACTTGTCAGTGTGATGCTGAACTGTGCACTTGTCAGTGTGATGCTGAACTGTGCACTTGTCAGTGTGATGCTGAACTGTGCACTTGTCAGTGTGATGCTGAACTGTGCACTTGTCAGTGTGATGCTGAACTGTGCACTTGTCAGTGTGATGCTGAACTGTGCACTTGTCAGTGTGATGCTGAACTGTGCACTTGTCAGTGTGATGCTGAACTGTGCACTTGTCAGTGTGATGCTGAACTGTGCACTTGTGTGCAAGCCTGTGTGATGCTCAACTGTGCAAGTCTCTGTGATGCTTAACTATGCAATTCTCTGTGATGCTGAACTGTCCATGTCAGTGTGATGCTGAACTGTGTACTTGTCAGTGTAATGCTGAACTGTGCAGGTCTCTGGGAAACTGAAGTGTGCAAGTCTGTGTGATGCTGAACTGTGCATGTCAGTGTGATGCTGAAGTGCGCATGTCGGGGTGATGCTTAACTGTGCAAGTCTGTGTGATGCTGAAGTGTGCAAGCCTGTGTGATGCTGAACTGTGCAAGTCTCTGTGATGCTGAACTGTGCAATTCTCTGTGTGATGCTCAACTGTGCATGTCAGTGTGATGCTGACCTGTGCACTTGTCAGTGTGATGCTGAACTGTGCAGTTCTCTGGGATGCTGAAGTGTGCAAGTCTGTGTGATGCTGAACTGTGCATGTCAGTGTGATACTGAACTCTGTCTGTCTGTGTGATGCTGA
>NW_025188269.1:0-3107 GCF_004010195.1 Chiloscyllium plagiosum | reverse complement strand
CAGGGATGTGCAGGTTAGTGAAAAGCTTTGTTTTGCTGGCAGAACCAGCAGGTCATAGCAAACCAGGACATACAGACCATCGGGTGATTAAACAGAGCAAGGAATACACATTACGGCTGCACAGGAAGTGCACTAAGGCAAGATCAACATTAGTTGAAGTTAGCGAGTTGGGAGGTCATGTTACAGCTGTACAGGACATTGGTTTGGCCAATGTTGGAATATTGCGTGCAATTCTGGTCTCCTTCCTATTGGAAAGATGTTGTGAAACTTGAAAGGGTTCAGAAAAGATTTACAAGGATGTTGCCAGGGTTGGAGGATCTGAGCTACAGGGAGAGGCTGAACAGGCTGGGGCTGTTTTCCCTGGAGTGTCAGAGGCTGAGGGGGGACCTTATAGAGGTTTACAACATTATGAGGGACATGGATAGGGTAAATAGGCAAAGTCTTTTCCCTGGAGTCCGGGAGTCCAGAACTAGAGGGGCATAGGTTCAGGGTGAAAGGGGAACGATATAAAAGAGACCTAAGGGGCAACTTTTTCACACGGAGGGTGGTACGTGTATGGAATGAGCTGCCAGAGGATGTGGTGGAGGCTGGTACAATGACAACATTTAAGAGGCATCTGGATGGGTATATGATTAGGAAGGGTTTGGAGGGATATGGGCCGGGTGCTGGCAGGTGGGACTAGATTGGATTGGGATATCTGGTCGGCATGGACGGGTTGGACCGAAGGGTCTGTTTCCGTGCTGTAAATCTCTATGACTCTATCAAACGCTACACTGAACTCGATCACATTATGATCACTATTAGTTCACGTACTGTTAAGCTGTGAACTGTGCCAGAGTGACTTATACATTGTTTAACCTGGGCATGCAGCCTTGTTGGTTGGGGGATATACCATCCTGAACACAGAGAAGGAAATCACTAACTTCCTGATGTGCGCTAGTCTGTATGAAACTGAAAATGCTCCACTGAAATCTCTCGGCCTGTTGCTACACGCACCGCTTTCTCTCGGGGTTTCGACACATGCAACAAATAACACACACGTCCCGAATTAATTTAAAAACTCCCAAGATGTGGTCTCTGTTTAAGGCCGCAACAGGTGGGACTGGTTTTGCATTGACGAGAGGTGGGACATCAGGGGAATAAAAACCCATCACAAACGAAAGGTTACTGTCCAATCTTACCTTTCTTCACCACAATTTGCCTTTTCTGTTGACTGTCAGGTTTCAGGAAATGGAAGAGAACGAAAGAGATATTTGGTAAAACTAAGAGAAACGCAATTCCTTCAATCACTCTGTAAATTACGGGATAACCTGGAAAACGACAAATGGATGTGTGAGGTGAAGCTGACAGGAACAGAAAGTTAATTCCCATTTACCTGAGGAACACCTGCTCTTTAGGATCCACCTGAAGTCTCCACTTGCCTCAGAGTCAAACGGTTGTGGTTCAAGAAGTTTGGATATAATCATGAGAGGTGTCTTTGCTATGTTCCATGACTCTAACGGTGTGGATAAGCTGATAATCTGTCAGACACTATCTGATAAAGAAGGTAACATTGCCATGGTCCCAAAGCACTACAGTGTTGTTCTCTGACTCCATTTAAGTCATTCACAGGATAGGGGTGTCACTGACTAGGCCAACACTCATTGCCCAGAGGGCAGTTAAGAGTCAACCACATGGCAGTGGGTCTGAAGTCATAAGTAGGCCAGACCAGGTAACGTTGGCTCTTCCCAGAAGAGCATCAGTGAATCAACAATGGATTCATAGTCACCATTGGGCACTTATTCCAGATTCATTATGGAATTCCAATCTCACCATCTGCCGTGGCAGGATTTGAACCCAGGCCCCCCAGAAGATTACCCCGGGGTCACTGGATTAACAGTCTTGCAATAGTACCACGAGGGCATTGTCTCCTGGACAGAGATGACCGGTGGTGGTTTAACCCGAGGGTCACCGTGTCTCGGGGGAGGTGGAGATGGTGAGACATTCTCTTGGCCAACATTTACCCTTCAGCCCCCCACAGCCAGTGAGACTGACGTGCTGTTAGTGAGACCATGCTCTGAACCACAAAGTTACAGTGACCAAACTCCAAATGTAATGACTGACTCCACTTCAGAATCTGGGCTGGCACTTCAGGGCAGTTTTTGTATATCATTGGAAGCTCCCAGAGGTCTGAGGTGGCCAAGTGATAATAATCACATGGAAGCAAGGTGCAGGCCTCTGGGTATGCCTCCTTCCATCAGGTCAAAGTCCTGGCTGATGTGATAACTTGGTCCTATGTTGGAGTATTGGTCCAGTTACGCCAGGGAGTGGTGCAGCTGGTACAGCTGACCTTGGTCAAACAGTTACTGTTCCCTGATGTTCTGCCAACACATCTATAAAGACCGGCTCGCTGTGCTCTGAGATGGCCGAAGGAACCTGTGAGGTGCTCATAGCGATTGGAATGAGGTCGGGCAGGGGGACCGCTTACCATCGGAGTTGCCCAATTGCGGCTGTTAACCTCACCCAATCAGGGAGTCCCTGGCTGACAGTCAGAACCAGGAGGGTCAGGGGTTTCTGTTCCCCCACCCCCAACCGAGAGCTGGCTCTGAGGGAGCTGGATCAGTGTCAAGGACTCTCCATGAGGAAGCAAAGGGTGTTTCCTCTACGTAGCATTCCATCCGATATAAAGGAACCAGGAGGGTCAGAGGTTTCAGTCCCCTGAGGGGTGGATTGGTTGTTGAGTCACCATGGTCTTACCAGGCCATGGGGGCTTCTCTCATTGGAGAGGACCGCCTGGTGGTGGTTTAACCTGAGGGTGACCAGGCCTCAGGTTAGGGAAGAGATTGAGAAGGAGAGTCCTTCATGGTAACCTCAAACCGATGATGGGAATTGGACCCACACTGCTCTGTAAACCAGCAATCCAGCCAACTGAGCTAAACCAATTCTCACTGGATCATTGTCAAACACACTCCACGTGGAAATAAAGAGTGACTTGGTGACAGGGTACCAGCTTCTCTGGAGTTATTCCAGTGCTATGTAAATGCAGGTTGTTATGTTGTGTGTGTGCGTGAGAGACTGTGTGTGTATATGTTTATGTGTGTGCGTGACTATGTGTATGTGTATGACTG
>NW_025188268.1:0-3107 GCF_004010195.1 Chiloscyllium plagiosum | reverse complement strand
GTATCAGATAGCGAAGTTAAGGCGGGCTGAAGTAAAGTGGAAAATTCTGTCAGAAGATAGTGTCAGAAGTGGAAAATTCTGTCAGAGGTCCAAGACCTGTCAGAAGATCAGTTACAAAGTGGGCGGCACGGTGGCACAGTGGTTAGCACTGCTGCCTCGCAGCGCCAGAGACCCGGGTTCAATTCCCGGCACAGGCGACTGACTGTGTGGAGTTTGCACGTTCTCCCCGTGTCTGCGTGGGTTTCCTCCGGGTGCTCCGGTTTCCTCCCACAGTCCAAAGATGTGCAGGTCAGGTGAATTGGCCATGATAAATTGCCCGTAGTGTTAGGTTAGGGGTATGGGTGGGTTTCGCTTCGGCGGGTCCCACACTGTAATCTAATCTAATCTAAGATGAGTCAATACAACTGCCCCACATCACCCAGATTGTGAAAGCACCTTCACTGCAGGCACAATGACAGGTAAAGTGGAAAGGAGACAATACAACACACTGAGATGGAGTGGAATTATTTATGTGAAAGCGTTCGAAGTATAAGCAACTTTACATATGGTTTGCCCTCAAATTGGAAAAAGGAATTTCCTGCAGTGTAACGGCGATATTTGCCTGTGATATCACAATGCTAAGAGGCACTGACATATTATCTTCTGGATCGTCCCATCAACCAGAATGCAATACTTCAAAGCTCTCCTCTGCGCTGTACAACTTATTTGCTGCTCCTGTAATCAGAAATCAATCGCTTCTTCAGCTTCCTGCTTCACGGAAACACTTGAAACATGAACTAGAGTTTCCACTTTCATCAATGTTTTGCTACTCCCAAGTTGGCACAGGTACGAGTGACCGATGGGCATTCTCGAGCGCCCTCACTCTAGTATGATCTGAACGATAAAGTGCACTGTGTCTGATCTGCAGAATGTCCCCAGCGGGACGGTGCTGTTTATCCCATCCCCGTGGACTGAGCTGTCTCTATTGGCAGAGTATTCAGCCATTTCCCTCCGCTTGCAGGCATTATGAGGGATGTAAGGGCGGATATGCTCTGAAGCTTCCTTTCACGGGCACAGCCAGGCGCAAGAGTGCCGCTCTAACTTAGCAAATTTGATTGCGAACTTCCTCCAAATATCATTTATTTGAGAGAGAGAAAGATGCTGAACTGGTGGGAAAGAGAGAAATGGACTGTGGACTCTCTTCCCTCAGTAAAATTCAAATAACTGCATATTTGTGCTGCCCATTTGATGTTCAGAATCTACCTTCGCAAAACAATCCTGCAGAAAGGCTTTTGTTTCACAGGCGTCGGCTTCTTGCTGCAATCGGGCATCAGTTAACATCTGAGCCCCAACTGTCCCAGATGAAGCAACTCCGAATGTAACCCTCACTTACTGAGAACCATCCCCACAGGGGCAGCAGGCAGTCCAAAGCGGAAGGGAGGATTAAAATCGAGCCATTATTTCTCCCTCAGCCACTCTGTCACAGAGACAGGCAGAGGGACGGCAGAGACGTGTGATGTCATTCACGTGCCGACATTCTATAGATATGTTAGGAATAAAAGAATGACAAGAGTGGGAATAGGTCCAGTCAAGGATAGTAGTGGGAAGTTGTGTATGGAGGTTGAAGATATTGGGGAGACACTGAATGAACACTTTTCATCAGTATTCACTCAGGAACAGGACATTGTTGCCGATGTGAATACTGAGTCATAATTAATCAGAATGACGGCTTTGAGTTATGTCGGGAAATTCTGGAAAGGGTGAAAATAGATAAGTCCCTTGGGCCTGATGTCATTTATCCTAGGATTCTCTGGGAAGCAAGGGAGGAGATTGCAGTGCCATTGGCCTTGATTTTTATGTCCTCGTAGGGCACCCTCCATTAAGATTGATGCCATGTTCCTAACCGCCCTACACTCCAGGTCCTGCACCCTAAAACTACAGTCCAGGTTCTCATGCCCCTGCAGAGTTAGTTAACGCCCCCTCCAAGAGCACTAGCAAACCTCCCGCCAAGGATACTGGTGCCCCTCAGGTTCAGGTGTAGACCATCCTGTTTGTAGAGGTCCCACCTTCCCCAGAAAGAACCCCAGTTATCCAAATACCGGAATCCCTCCCTCCTGCACCATCCCTGCAGCCACGCATTTAAATGTTTTCTCACCCTATTCCTCGACTCTCTATCACGTGGCACGGGTAACAAACTAGAGACAACAACTTTGTTTGTTCTAAATCTGAGCTTCCAACCTAGCTTCCTGAAAGCCTGCCTAACATCCTCAGCCCTCCTCCTACCTATGTCGTTGGGGCCAATGTGGACCAGGACTTCGGGCTGATTTCCTTCCCCCTGAAGGACCCGGAAAACACGATCAGAGACATCACGTATCCTTGCACCTGGGAGGCAACACACCAAACGTGAGTCTCTCTCACCCCCACAAAACCGCCTATGTGTGCCCCGAACGATCGAGTCCCCAATTGCTATTGCTTTGCTCTTCTCCACCCTTCCCTTCTGAGCAACGGGGATAGGCTCCGTGCCAGAGGCCGGAGCCCCATTTCTTACCCCTGGTAAGTCGCCCCCCAACAAGTGTCCAAAACGGTATACTTGTTCTTGAGGGTACGGCCGCAAGGGGTCCCTGAACTGGCTGCTTTCTCCCAGTCCCTCTCACTGTCACCCATCTGTCTGCAATCTTTGGAGTTACTACTTCCCTAAAGCTCAGACCTATTACCCCCTCTGCCTCGCGAATGATCCTTAGTTCATCCAACTCCAGCTCCAGTTCCCTAACACGGTCTTGGAGGAGCTGGAGATGGGTGCACTTCCTTCAAGTGTAATCAGCAGTGACGTCCATGGCATCCCTCACCTCAAACATGTTGCAAGAGGAACATTGTACTGCCTTCACTGTCATCCCTCTAAAGCTAACCTCTTTTTAAAAAACTGGGTCTAAAGAATAGAACAAGCAAAATGCAGTACTTACCTACTTAACACAACAGGTCTTATTATTAGGTTAGAGGAGGAGGGCGGGTGAGAGGCACTGCCTCGGTAGTGCCTCGGGTTCCTCTTCTGCGTGCTTTTATAGGAAAAAATAACCTACGTCGGTAGGCTTACGCTGTACCTGCTTCCGGGTCCCGGCTGCCCCTCTGTT
>NW_025188267.1:0-3107 GCF_004010195.1 Chiloscyllium plagiosum | reverse complement strand
TAAAATGGGCATATTCAGCATGGTTTTGTCAAGTGTAAGGATTTTCCTGAAAAAGCTGCTAGAATGCATTGAGAAGTTAAGAAGCAGCTTTGACCAAGGTCAGCCAACGAATGTGATCTACCTGGACTTCAAGAAGCCTTTTGATAAGGTGCCGTGCAGAAGGATGTTGAGTAAAATAGGGGACCTTGGTGTTGGAGGAAAGGTGTAGCAGGTATAGATGCTTGGCTGTCTGGCAGAAAGCAGAGAGTTGTGGCAAAATATTCCTTCTCAGGATGGCAGTAAGTGATACCTTGTGCGCTGCAAGTCTCAGTGTTGGGACTACAACTTTCCCTTTTTAATTTAAGGATCCAGATGAAGGAACTGAGGGAATTCTGGCTAAGTTTGCAGATGATATAAAGATAAGTACAGGGAGAGGTAGTATTGAGAGGGTGGATAAGCTGCAAAAGGTTGTCAACAAAATCGGCAAAGAATTGGCAGAATCTATTACAATGCGTGAAATTGCGAGGTGATACACCTTAGTAGAAACAATAGAGGTATGGAATATTTCTAAATGAAGGAGAAAATTCAGAAGTTTGAACAGCATACAAACTTGAGAGTTCTACACCAGTATTCTCTTACGTTAAAATTGCAGGTTAAGATAGTAATTAGGAAGACAAATGCAATGATGGCATTTGTTTTGAGAGGACTTGAATATAAAAGCAAAAATTTATTTCTGAGATTATGTAAGGCTCTCGACTCTGATGCCCAGCATCTGCAGTGCTCACTTTCGCCATGAGAAACTGAATAGCCCTGATTGAATGGCGGAGCAAACTCGATGGGCTGAATGGCCTAATTTCTGCTACTATCTCATCTATTCTTAGTAATATCGGACTCCTCATTCTTCATTTTAGATGCATTATTGAATCTGATCTTCGTACAATTTATAAATAGTAGCATTCCAAGACAGATTATTGGGCAATATCATGATTCCTCCCTCCAGTCTCAGCATCCGTTTCCGCCAATTCTATCGTTTTCTGACTCCTACCCAATGTCATAATCGCTCTGTAATTGAAGTAGTCAATGGCATATTGCCACAGTTCATTGACATCGATAATATCAACAACATGACCCTCATCTGCCCTTTCTGACCCTGCAATAACAATTTGAATTGCATTTGGATAGGACAATTTTCCATTAATGTAGAACATGGAACAGTAAAGCACAGTCCAGGCACTTCAGCGCTGGATGCCGTGACGACGTTTTGTCCTACTCATAGATCAGACGAACCTACATACCCTTTGTTGTACTATCTTCCAAGTGTATATGCAAGAGTCACTTGAATGTCTCTAATTTATTTGTGTCTACTCATTCCACGCAACCATGACTCTCTGTGTAAAGAAGGTTCCTCTTTTATCTCCCTCGAACCTTCCTCCAATTACTTACAAGTTATGTCCCATTAAGATAGCCATCCCGTCATCGGAAAAAATCCTTGATCATTTCATCTATCCGTGCCTCTCATCGTCTTGTATATCTCTGTCAAGTTATCTGTCACCCTACTTTTCTCCATTGAGAAAAAAAAACATAGTTCCCTCAGCCTTTATTCCCAAGACATGCCCTCTGGTCCAGATAGTATCCTGTTTAATCTCCTCTGCACGTACTTAGAACTCAACACAATATTCCAATCGTAGTATAACCAGGGCTACACGGAGATTGAGCATAACCTTGCGGTTCTTAACTCAATCCTCCTCTAATAAAAAACAACATACAATGCGCCTTCTTAACAACTCTGTCAAATTCGTGGCAATTTTGAGCAATCCATAGACATGAAATCCAAGATCCCTCTGTTCCTCAACACTGCCAAAAGATCACGCCTTTAACCATGTAATCTGCATTCAATTTCGATCTTCCCAATTAAATTAATTCACAGTTTTCCAAGTTGAATTCTATCTGCCACTTCTCAGCCCAGTTTTGCATCTGGTCAATATCACGTTGCAATCTCCAATAGATATTTATACTCTCCAGAACAGCACCAACCTTCGTTTCATGAGCAAACTTATTAACACACCATTCCACTTACTCTTACAAGTCATTTATAACAGTTACAAAGAGCAAAGGTCGCAGAACAGATCCCTGCAGAACACCACAAATCACCAAGCTCAAGGCTGAATGCTATGACCCAGCCAATTTTTTATCCATTATGCCAGATTGCGCCGTACCCCATGCTTCCTTACTTTTTCAATGAGCCTACCATGGGTAATCTTACCAAACGTCTTACTAAAACCCATGTTCACCACATCCGCTGCTCTACATTCATCACCATGTTTTGTGACATTCACAATAAATGCAATGGGGATTGCGATGTATGATCTGCTGCCCACAATGCCATGTTTACTAAGTCTCATCAAACTACTGTTTTCCAAGCATTTGTAAATCTTTCTCTCAGAATCCTCTCCAATACTTTGCCCACCAGGGACATAAAACTAATCTGTAAGTCCCAGTATTATCCTTATTCCTTTTATTGAACGAGCGAAAACCATTTGCCATTCACAATTTATCTGGTGCTCCTCCAATGGAGAGTGAGGACATCAAAGATCTTCACAAAGACGCAGATTCTTCAGTCGGTTCTTCCAGTAACCTAGGTTATATCCCGTCTCATCTGGGGATTTTCCTGTTCCGGTTTTTTTTTAATCTATTCAGCACACCCTCGTTTTTAACATGCACCTCTTCTGGCATATCAGTTTGTTTCATGCTGCCCTTAAATATGTGAAGCTGACTCTTTATGTTCCAATAAAAATTAGGGATGGTAACATCACTCACGACAACAACCCATTTACCCTGCACATTTCCAAACTCAGCCTCCCAAATTGCTCCTCTATGTCTCTGTTGCTATTGTGGGCCCTGTAGAAAACAGACAATAACGTGACTGCACCTTTCCTGTTTCTGACTTCCAGCCATACTGAGTATGTAGTCAAACCCTTCTCGACGATCTCCCTATCTGCGCTGTGATGGCAACCCTGATGAGCAATGACACTTCCCACCTCTTTTATACCCTTTCCCTATTCCTTTTGCAACATTTAAACACTGGAACATCCAATAACCTTTCCTTCCCCCGTGATATTCAAAAATCC
>NW_025188266.1:0-3107 GCF_004010195.1 Chiloscyllium plagiosum | reverse complement strand
GTTAGCTGCTTTGTAATGAACGAAAATGTTAGTAAAGGTATGAATTGAAAACATGTTTCTGTCCAGTGGTACCCGCTTTAACTGATGTCTAAATCAATGTGGGTGGCACGGGGCAGCTCAGTAGTTAGTACTGCTGCCTCACAGCACCATAAACCCAGGTTTCATTCCAGCCTCGGGGACGACAGTCTGTGTGGGCTTCTTCCGGTCTGGTGTCCTCCCACGACCCAAAGATGTGCAGGTTAGGTGAATTGGTCATGCTGAATTGTCCATAATGTTAGGTGCATTACGCAGGGGTAAATATAGGGTAGGGAAATGGGTTTGGGTGGGTTACTCTTCAGAGGATTGGTGTGAAATTGTTCGGCCGAATGGCCCGTTTCCATAGTGCAGGAAATCGCATCTAAATGATTGTCATACTTAACTAATGCAAACAGTCTCCTTCAGATCGGTACATTGCAATAATCAGGCAAGTATATTAATTAAAATAAATATTACTCCATTTTCCGTTTGAATAAACAATGTGCTCTGTTATCCTCTGGTCCATGTCTTCTGCAAATTTGTGAACTCTGCATAAGTCTGAACACATCGATGTAAAATACATTTCTCTGCAGTAAAGTATGCCTATAGTTTTAGAGTAGATTTCCAACAGTATGGAAGCAGGCCATTTGGCTCAACAATTCCACACCGACCCTCTGAACAGTACGTAACCCACCCAGAGCTATTCCCCCTACCCTATACTTACCCCTGACTAATTCACCTTAACCTACCCATCCTTGACCAGTGTTCACTTTAGCACAGCCAATTCACCGAACCCGCACAGTGGAAGAAAACTGGAGCACCCAGAGGAAATCCACACAGACCCAGAGAGAATGTGCAATCTGCACACAGACAGTCACCTGAGGGGGAACCGAACCAAATTCCCTGACGCTGTGAGGCAGCAATGCTAACCACTGAGCCACCGCGCTGCCCTGTGAGTTAATGAGTGGATTATTTTATTTAATTCGGAATTTGGCCTTCGTCACATAGTCACGCTAGCAATTATTTCTGAAAGAATGATTCTTCAGTTGATATTTTGTTGTAAAATGTAAGTTTCTATTTAAAACTCACGGATTGGGAATACCTAAAGCACTGTGCAGATTAAATTATTCAGTTAACCTTTATTCTTTTTCCCTGCAAATCCAGCTTTATCAGCGATATAACAATTTATTATCTCAAGTTACTTGTGAAACTGATCAAAGCAGTGAAACTGATATGTTCTTCACTGAAATATTTTGAGCAGAATTTCCAAATGGTCTTTGCTAATGATCTTTTCCAGCCAGAAAGCTTGGGTGTAGTGTACCGTGGAATTGAAATATGTTTCTTGGTTAATTATAGCATAGTCATAGAGCAAGACCTATTAGAACATTATACTTTTGAAATTCTATTTATTTTTCCTCTATGACTTGAAAACTATTTGAAGACAGGCCTTGTGATTGAGGTAGACAGTTAGATTAGATTCCCTACAGTGTGGAAACAGACCCTTCAGCCCAACAAGTCCACACCGACCCTCTGAAGAGTAACCCACCTTGACTCATTTCCCTACGTTTACCCCTGAGTAATGCACCTAACATAATGGGCAATTTAGCATTGCCAATTCACCTAACCTGCACATCTTATTGATTGTGGGAGGTAACCGGAACACGCAGAGGAAACCCACACAGACACAGGGAGAATGTGCAAACTCCACACAGACAGTCACCCGAGGCTGGAATCAAACAGAGTTCCCTGGTTCTGTGAGGCAGCAATGCTAACCACTGGGCCACTGTGCCGCCCCGACTTGAGCTCTGAATTTGGAATGGAAAGAGTGGATTAGATTAATCCTTAATTATTGATTCTAAGTAAAAATCACACCCTAAGGTATCTGTTTTCCCTCCATTTCCAAAACCTTTGCGATCTGCTTTTAACTTAACATTAAGCTTTATGAAATTTCAACTCACATGCTGATTGCATTGAATAAGGAAACTGGAGCGGTTGATTTGTCACCAACCATGTAAACAGTGTGATAACAAAGTAGAAACCAGAAACCGTTTCCCAAATATAACAAAGTTAATGTTACTCAAGCACATTCCCTCCTCAACAGAACAAAGATCACCAAACCACAACACTGAGGAACACCGATGTGTTTGCAGCAGAACTGGCTCTGCAAACATTTTCAACAGAACCAAGGACATGATGTAACCTCACAAAAAAAATTTCACATTGAACTCTAACAAAACCGCTCAGTATCAAGCAAACTAATGATTAAATTGAATAGAAATAAGAAGTCATAACAGCAGCCTTGCTTGTGATGGAACTTACATAACAACACGTAAAACTTTTATGTTTCCAGCAACAGCTCAATTTATTTCCAACCTGCACAACTTTTCTGACCATGACAATCTTGTGCAGTGCACAGTAGAGCAGTTGAAGGCATATATTGATTAATCACTTTAAGGTCAAAACAAAATTAGTTCAATGGGCAAACATTACCACATTATAGTTGTGTGTTATAGTAAGTTTAGTTTCAATTTACGTAATCTGATCAATTCTGCAGTTTCAGATTTGAGTCCCAAATTTTATTTTGAATGAGGCTACTGAAAACAAACTTTTACTTAGTTTACAATCAGAACTGAGATTTTTATTTAAAAAACCGTCAATGCACTAAAATGTTTTTTTTTCATTTCTCACACTTCCGTGTGTCTGCCTAAAGTTGGTTTTCAGTTACAAAAGGATGTAATGTTTTCAATCAAGCAGAGAAAAAAATTGCCATACGAGTTTAACAAATGCAGAAACTATTCAGGAAAAACAAAGAGCTTCACAAATATTGGTATTTAAAAGTAATCCAGAAAGACCACATCCTCATCAGAAAGATACTGAAAGCATGAAAACGCAGATCAATTCCACAAACTGAATAAGAATCCAATCAACTCAATGCAACAGAATCAACAGCTACTCCAGACCTTGTTCGGGAACCTGTCACACCCAGTGCATGGAGCTGCTGCCAAGATTGAAGCTGCTGGTTTTACAGGTCAGTCTCAGGCTGCCTCCGGGACTGCCAATCTCTGCGTCTGGCTGAGTCAAAACAACCACCG
>NW_025188265.1:0-3107 GCF_004010195.1 Chiloscyllium plagiosum | reverse complement strand
AAGGTACAACTTTTCACCCCTCCCGATGATCCTCAAGTAGTAAAAATTATAGAGATGAAGGACTTGAAACAGACCATCGAAATAGAAAATGGATACGGGGATGCAAATGCCTGGGTTGGATGGGTAAAGTATACTGCAAAAAGTCTGAACAAGAGTAATTGCTCTGCATGTGCCTCCCGTAGGCCAGTGGCCCAGGTGGTTCCCTTTCTGCTCGGGTGTAAGCGAGACAGGAAGGGCATGAAATTTATGATAGCCCTGTATCAGGGTAAGACTGCATGGAATGATAGGAATTGTACCTCCCTATCTCTGATGTTTGCTCCCTTGGAGAAGAAAGATTCAAAAGCCCCCCTATGTTTTCAGCCGCAGTTGGAAATCACACGTGGTACAAATCGGTCTAGAGATTTGGGGGAGCTGAAAGTATGTACAGAGATTAAGAATGTCACCGAAACGGAGAAGGGAGGGAACTACTCAGCAGCAAAAGCTCCCCGAGCGGATCTGTGGTGGTACTGTGGAGGCAAAATATTGATACCCACCTTCCCTCCGGATTGGAGAGGGATATGTGCAATTGTACAATTGGCAATTCCATTTACCCTGGCATTTGAGAAGGAAATGATCGTGGGGAAAAAGGAAAAGAGTAAGAGATCACTGTTAGACACTTCTTTCGATGACAGGATTTATCTCGATTCTGTAGGAGTCCCTAGGAGGGTACCTGATGAATTCAAGGCTCGAAATCAGATTGCAGAAGGCTTTGAGTCAGCTCTCTTTTAGTGGGTAACAATTAATAAAAATGTAGATTGGATAAATTATATTTTCTATAATCAACAGCGATTTATAAATTATACAAGAGATGCGGTTAAAGGAACATCAGAACAGCTTGATGTGACAAATAGGATGGCATGGGAAAACAGAATGGCCCTTGATATGATTTTAGCAGAAAAAGGGTGTGTATGTGTGATGTTAGGAGGAAGCTGTTGCACCTTTATTCCTAATAACACTGCGCCTGATGGTTCAATTACTCGGGCCTTACGGGGATTTACTTTAGCAGCAGAGGAACTGGCTGAGAATTCAGGAGTAGACACATCTCTCACGGGATGGCGTGAATCCTGGTTTGGAAAATGGAAGGGGGTGGTGGTTTCCATCCTTACTTCCCTGATAGTAGTAGCCGGGGTATTGGTAGCCATTGGCTGTTGTATCATGCCCTGTATACGAAGACTGATTCAGACAGCCTTAATAAAACAGATACACCTAAAATGGAATCAGGCAGAGGAACTTTGTCGATTAAATAATGAGGGGATGAGTGAGACCAAGATGGATGAAACCTCTAGAATGATGCTTGCAAATTTTGGGGGCAATGCATAAAAGAAAAATGCAGAAGATAAGAAATGGTAATTAAAGAAAAAGGGTGAAATTTGGGATATAGGTAAAGTAGTGTCACTTCTCCAACATAATTATTTATGCAAGGTTTATGCACTCACACCAGTGTATAATGGTTTCAACCAAGAGCTGAGTCAACAAGAATGAAAACTAGATAAGAACAATGACTGCAGATGCTGGAAACCAGATACTGGATTCGTGGTTCTGGAAGAGCACAGCATTTCAGGCAGCATCCAAGTAGCTTCGAAATCGACGTTTCTGGCATTTGCCCGAAACGTCGATTTCGAAGCTACTTGGATGCTGCCTGAACTGCTGTGCTCTTCCAGCACTACTCATCAAGAATGAAAACTATGTGAAGGAAATATTTAATTGTTTTTGTATTAGCTAAAATGTGCATGCAAGAATGAAACGTGCCTGCAGACAATGGTAGATGTTACAGACAAATAGATAAGATGCTGTGAGAACGCAGGTTAAGCCAGATATGCTTGTACAAGCAGTAGTTATAAGCATCTGTTTCCCACTTTTGTAAAAACACAAAAACAAACCCCAATTAAAAGATCAAAAGGATCAATATGGTTAGGGAAAGGGAGCAAATGTCACAAGTGGGGGATTTAGATAGTAGCGATGGAGGATATACCTAACAATGGGCCACAGCAGGATGTGGTGAAATGGCCAAGTAAAACTTGTACTTTGTTATGCACAAGGCCGGATAAGGCAAGAGAGAAATAATAGTAATGGGCACCGGGTTTGGAGTAGTGAATCCTATATAAGATATGTATTTGCGAAACTCTGTGTGCCTTATTCCAGGCACCACGCTTGCAAGCGTCTAATAAACAAACTGATTGCTTCAGATCTTGTCTTGGGCTGAAATTATTGAAGGAAGTGAGCTTTGTTTCTCACAGTCTTTAATTTAAATTTACTGTGCTTTCTATTCTCTCAACTTCTCATATTAATTGCCCTCGTTTTCTTCTTAACTTTGAGACAAATCTCAAAATTCCGGGCACAATAAAAGCGATGTGAATTATAAATTAGTATCTGGACAAGAGAAACAATGAACAGCTACATAGATCTCTTGAACATGGGGGCTGGGCATTGAGAACAGAGGATCAGTGGTTAGCACTTGTGTCTTACAGTGTTATGCCCTTGGGTTTGATTCCATCCTTGGCCACATGTTTGTGTGGAGTTTGCATGTTCTGGTTTTCTCCCACAATCCAAAGATATGCAGGTTCGGTACATTGGCCATGCTAATCTGCACGGTCTGTATAGGGATGTGTAGGTTATGTGCATTAGTCAGGGGTAAATGTCCAGCAATCTGAGAGCAGAATGCTGCAGAGTGGATTATTCTTTGGAAGGTCAGTGTAGGCTTGTTGGGCCAAATGGCCTGTTTCCACACAGTAGGGATTCCATAAACTTAGAATTGTGTTTCGCTAAACAAAACAGACATTTTTTTTAAATGTTGCATTTAAACCTTATCTTTAACTGTCAATTGTCAATCTTGTAAAATATCTCAATGCTACAGAAATCAATGTTCAAACAAAACACTGCACATAAAGCCACACAAAGATCTTCATGACCATCTAATCACTATTCAGTGGAATAATCACAGTAAATATCTTATTGTTCCTGAGATCAATCACCACTATCACAGTAAGGATTTGGTTATAATTCCCTTCAATAAATGCAATCATTGTCCCTCTGGCATTTCAGTTCAGTAGTTATACACCATACTGGTT
>NW_025188264.1:0-3106 GCF_004010195.1 Chiloscyllium plagiosum | reverse complement strand
AGTGTGAGGGGGTCAAGTTGAGATTGACGCAGTGTGAGGGGGTCAAGTTGAGATTGACGCAGTAAGTGTGAGGGGTCAGGGCGATACTGACACGGTAAGTGTGAGGCGTCAGGGTGACAGTGATGCAGTAAGTGTGAGGGGTCAGGGCGATAGTGACACAGTAATTGCGCGCGAGAGAGGCTGGCAGTGACGCAGTAAGTGTGAGTGGTTCAGGGTGAGAGCGACGCAGTAAGTGTGATGGGATCATGTTGATAGTAATGCAGTAAGTGTGAGGGGTCAGGCTGATAGTGACGCAGTAAGTGTGAGGAGGTAAGTTTGATCGTGATGCAGTAAGTATGTAGGTTCAGTATGATAGTGACGCAGTAAGTGTGAGTGGTCAGTCGAGAGTGATGTGGGAAGAGTGAGGGGTTCAGGGTGACCATGACACATTATGTGTGAGAGAGCGAGGCTGGCAGTGACGCAGTAAGTGTGAGATGTAGTAAGAGTGAGGGGCTCAGGGTGACCGTGACACATTATGTGTGAGAGAGCGAGGCTGGCAGTGACGCAGTAAGTGTGAGGGCGTCAGGCTGATAGTGACACAGTGAGTGTGGGGGTGTTAGGGTGATAGTGTTGCAGGAAGTATGAGGTGGTCAGGGTGATAGTGACATAGTAAGTGTGAGAGGGTCAGGGTGACAGTGACGCAGTCGGTGTGAGAGGGTCAGGGTGATCGTGACATAGTGTGATGGTGTCAGGGTGATAGTGACACTGTAAGTGTGAGGAGGTCAGACTGATAGTGACGCAGTAAGTGTGTGAGGGGTCAGGCTGATAGTGACGCAGTAAGTGTGAGGAGGTAAGTTTGATCGTGATGCAGTAAGTATGTAGGTTCAGTATGATAGTGACGCAGTAAGTGTGAGTGGTCAGTCGAGAGTGATGTGGGAAGAGTGAGGGGTTCAGGGTGACCGGGACACATTATGTGTGAGAGAGCGAGGCTGGCAGTGACGCAGTAAGTGTGAGGGCGTCAGGCTGATAGTGACACAGTGAGTGTGGGGGTGTTAGGGTGATAGTGTTGCAGGAAGTATGAGGTGGTCAGGGTGATAGTGACATAGTAAGTGTGAGAGGGTCAGGGTGACAGTGACGCAGTCGGTGTGAGAGGGTCAGGGTGATCGTGACATAGTGTGATGGTGTCAGGGTGACAGTGACGCTGTAATTGTGAGGAAGGCAGACTGATAGTGACGCAGTAAGTGTGTGATGGGTCAGGCTGATAGTGACGCAGTAAGTGTAATGGGTGTTTTAAACAAAGTTACTAAAATTTAGACGAGACCACCAAATCAATTTCAAACTTTTCAATACTTGTCCTATTAACTCTTCATGTACTAATTTCCTTCCCCGACTATTGATTAGTCCCCGTTCTTGCCATATCTTTCAGAAGGTATGGAATACCCCTTAGGCATACTTAGAGTCAGTGTAAATTGTCCCATCCCGTTTCTCTAAGTGCTTTAAAGCTTGTTTTAATGCGTACAATTCACAGGTCTGGGCTGACCATGTGATAGGCAGCCGGTTGGCCTCCACTGTTTGTTTTTTGTTACCGTCCACTACTGCATATCCATTGTGTATTTTTCCTTCCACTACTCTCAATGACCCATCTATAAACATTCTATCTCCGTCACGTAAAGGCAGATCTCTCACGTCCTGTCTAATTTTGGTTTGATATTATATGATATCTAAACAGTCATGTTCTAATTCTCGTTTGTCCAGAGGTTCTCCCTTCCAAAGAAAGCTATCTGGGTTTAGACAGGTGTATGTTGCTAACACAAGGTCATCTTTCTCCATCAGGATGGCCTCGTATTTTAGAATTCGTGAATCCGTCAACCATCTTCCTGCCTTTTGGTTTAACACAGTTCTCACTTTGATGGGGTGTGTTAACTTCTAGCGCTCCTCCAAAAGTAAGTTTCCGGCTTTCTTCTACCAATATGGCTGTTGCTGCAACTGCCTCTATGCATTCAGGCCATCCCCTTGAAACAGGGTCCAGGATTTTGGACAAGAAGGATATGGGCTATTTCTTTCCCCCTCCTTTCTGTGTTAACACTCCTGAGGCTGCTCCATCGTTTATTGTCACAGAAAGGAGAAATGGTTTCTCTCGGGAAGGAAGGGCCAAGACGGGAGCTTGTGTTAGACTACGCTTCAACTCACGTAACCCTTCCTTTTCCTTTTCTGTCCAGTACAGGGTTTCGTGTTCTGATTCTGTCAGTTTGTAAAATAACGCCTTCGTTTTTTGGGCATAGACTTCTATCCATAATCTGCAAAAACCCATCAGCCCCAACAATTTTCGTAATTCAGATTTGGTGTTCTGGAGAGGCAGTTCTACTATCCCTCGAATGCTTTTGGGGTTAATGCATCTAGTTCCCTCGCTAATAAGGTATCCTAAGTATTTCACCTCTTTTTCTGCATATTGCAATTTATTTCTAGATACTCTTAAACCCTGTTGCTCTAGGAAATTCAACAATCCATTGGTGGCCGAACTTACATCATTTATCTTTTGCCCTGACACAAGTTGATCATCCACATATTGCTACAGTGAGGTCTTCCGGCGCATGTTATATTGTTCTAGGACTTGTTCCATTACTTAGGTGAATACGTTAGGTGATTCTGTGAATCCCTCGGGAAGTACCGTCCATTGGAACTGTTGTTTTCTGCCAGTGTATGGGTTTTACCATTCAAAAGCGAACATGTCGCGGCTCTCTGAGGCTAAAGGACAAGCCCAGAAAATACATATTTTAAATCTATTACACTAAACCAGCGGTGGTTACACGGTATCTTACTAAAAATGGTGTATAGATTGGGCAACACTGGGTGCTGTGTCCGGACCAGTCGGTTCACTGATCTGAGATTTTGTACCAGTCGCTAAGATCCATTTGGTTTCCGGACGGGTAGTATTGTGGTTTTAAAGGGTGACATGCATTGTTCTAATAGCCCTTCTTTTACTAGAGAACCTATTACTGGTTGTAAAACCTTGTGCCCCTCTAATGAAACTGGATAATGTTTAAGCCTTACTGTTTTATTCTCTTGTGACAGTGTAATTACGATGGGATTAACGTTTAAATGACCCATGTTCACGGTTCTAGCCCAC
>NW_025188263.1:0-3106 GCF_004010195.1 Chiloscyllium plagiosum | reverse complement strand
TCTATCAGGACCTCGATGTGACTGTGTATTTCAATGTGTCAGCCAGTCAGTGTGATGCTATCAGCACGTCGATGTGACTGAATTTCAGTGTGTCAGCGAGTCAGTGTGACTCTATCAGGACCTCGATGTGACTGTGTTTTTCAGTGTGTCCGCGAGTCAGTGTGACTGTATCAGTACCTCGATGTGACTGTGTATTTCAGTGTGTCATCGAGTCAGTGTGACAGTATCAGTACGTCGATGTGCCTGTGTACTTCAGTGTGTCAGCGGGTCAGTGTGACTGTATCAGTACGTCGATGTGAGTGTGTATTTCAGTGTGTCAGCGTGACAGTGTGACGGTATCAGTAAGTCGATGTGACTGTATATCAGTGTGTCCGTGAGTCAGTGTGACTCTATCTGTACGTCGATATGACTGTGTATTTCAGTGTGTCGGTGAGTCAGTGTGACTGTATCAGTACGTCAATGTGACTGTGTATTTCAGTGTGTCAGCGGGTCAGTGTGACTGTATCAGTACGTCGATGTGACTGTGTATTTCAGTGTGTCAGCCAGTCAGTGTGACGCTATCAGCACATCGATGTGACTGTGAATTTCAGTGTGTCAGCGAGTCAGTGTGACTCTATCAGGACCTCGATGTGACTGTGTTTTTCAGTGTGTCCGCGAGTCAGTGTGACCTTAACGGTACGTTGATATGACTGTGTATATCAGTGTGTCTGCGAGTCACTGTGACTGTATCAGTACCTCGATGTGACTGTGTATTTCAGTGTGTCAGCAGGTCAGTGTGACTGTATCAGTACGTCGATGTGCCTGTGTATTTCAGTGTGTCAGCAAGTCAGTGTGACTGTATCTGTACATCGATGTGACTGAGTATTTCAGTGTGCCAGCGGGTCAGTGTGACAGGATCAGTACCTCGATGTGACTGTGTATTTCAGTGTGTCAGCGAGTCATTGTGACTGAAAATGGACCTCGATGTGACTGTGTATATCAGTGTATCAGCCAGTCAGTGAGACTGTATCAGCACATCGATGTGACTGTGTATTTCAGTGTGTCAGTGAGTCAGTGTGACTGTATCAGCACCTCAATGTGACTGTGTATTTCAGAGTGTCAGCGGGTCCATGTGACTTTATCAGTACCTCGAAGTGACAGTGTATTTCAGTGTGTCAGCGGGTCAGTGTGACTGTATCAGTCCCTCGATGAGACTGTGTATTTCAGTGTGTCAGCCAGTCAGTGTGACTGAACCAGCACGTCAATGTGACTGTGAAGTTCAGAGTGTCAGCGAGTCAGTGTGACTGTATCAGTACGTCAATGTGACTGTGTATATCAGTGTGTTAGTGAGTCAGTGTAATTGTATCAGCCCGTCGATGTGACTGTGTATTTCAGTGTGTCAGCGTGTCAGTGTGATTTTATCAGCTCGTCGATGTGACTGTGTATTTCCGTGTGTCAGCGAGTCAGTGTGACTGTATCAGTACCTCGATGTGACTGTGTATTTCGTGAGTCAGAGAGTCAGTGTGACTGTCTCAGTACGTTGATGTGCCTGTGTATTTCAGTGTGTCCGCGAGTCAGTGTGACTGTATCAGTACGTCGATGTGACTGAGTATTTCAGTGTGTCAGCGGGTCCGTGCGACAGGATCAGTACCTCGATGTGACTGTGTATTTCAGTGTGTCAGTGGGTCAGTGTGACTGTATCAGCACCTCGACGTGATTCTGTATTTCAGTGTGTCAGTGTGACTTTATCAGTACCTCGATGTGACACTGTATTTTTGTTTGTCAGCGAGTCAGTGTAAATGTATCAGCCCCTCGATGAGACTGTGTATTTCAGTGTGTCAGCGGGTCAGTGTGACTGTATCAGTATGTCGATGTGAAAGTGTATTTCAGTGTGTCAGCGGGTTAGTGTGACTGTATCAGTACGTCGATGTGACTGTGTATTTCAGTGTGTCAGCGTGTCCGTGTGACTGTATCAATACGTCGATGTGCCTGTGTATTTCATTGTGTCCGAGAGTCCGTGTGACTGTATCAGTATGTCGATGTGACTATGTATTTCAGTGTGTCAGCGAGTCAGTGTGACTGTATCAGTACGTCAATGTGACTGTGTATATCAGTGTGTCAGTGAGATAGTGTGACTATGTCAGTATGTCGATGTGACTGTGTATTTCAGTGTGTCAGCGAGTCAGTGTGACAGGATCAGTACGTCGATGTGACTGTGCATTTCAGTGTGTCAGCGAGTCAGTGTGACTGTATCAGCACCTCGATGTAACTGTGTATTTCAGTGTGTAAGTGGGACATTGAGACTGCTTCAATACCTCGATATGACTGTGCATTTCAGTGTGTCAGCGGGTCAGTGTGCCTTTTTCAGTACCTCGATGTGACAGTGTATTTCAGTGTGTCAGCGGGTCAGTGTGACTGTATCAGTCCCTCGATGAGACTGTGTATTGCAGTGTGTCAGCGGGTCAGTGTGACTGTATCAGTACGTCAATGTGACTGTGTATATCAGTGTGTCAGCGAGTCAGTGTGACTGTATCAGTACGTCGATGTGACTGTGTATTTCAGTGTGTCCGTTAGTCAGTGTGACTGTATCAGTACGTCGATCTGACTGAGTATTTGAGTGTGTCAGCGGGTCAGTGTGACTGTTTCAGTACGGCGATGTGACTGTGTATTTCAGTGTGTCAGCCAGTCAGTGTGGCTGTATCAGCACATCGATGTGACTGTGAATTTCAGTGTGTCAGTGAGTCAGTGTGACTGTATCAGTCCGTCGATGTGTCAGTGTATTTCAGTGTGTAACGAGTCAGTGTGACTGTATCAGTACCTCGATGTGACTGTGTATATCAGTGTGTTAGTGAGTCAGTGAAATTGTATCAGTCCGTCGATGTGACTGTGTATTTCAGTGTGTCAGCGAGTCAGTGTGACTGTATCAGTACCTCGAAGTGACAGTGTAATTCAGTGTGTCAGCGGGTCAGTGTGACTGTATCAGTCCCTCGATGAGACTGTGTATTTCAGTGTGTCAGCGCGTCAGTGTGACAGATTCAGTACGTCGATTTGACTGTGTATTTCAGTGTTTTAGTGAGTCAGTGTGACTGTATCAGTATCTCGAAGTGACAGTGTATTTCAGTGTGTC
>NW_025188262.1:0-3106 GCF_004010195.1 Chiloscyllium plagiosum | reverse complement strand
GCTCAGTCTGTTTGCGGCTTAAAACCCCGTTCCTGTCCATTCCTAATAAACACTGACTCCCCTGTCCAACAAAGGTCAGTCAAGGTGAGCCTTGAATACCTTCAATGACCCCCCACGACGTTTAGTCATTTACATAACTGTTATAGATGTGAGCATAAGAAGTATACTGAGTAAGTTTGCAGATGACATCCAAATTGGAGATGTAGTGGACAACGAAGAAGGGTAAATCAGTTGGGCCAATGGTCTGACAAGAGGCAGATGTAGTTTAATTTAGATATATGTGGGGTGCTGCATTTTGCGAAAGCAAATCTTGGCAGGACTTATACACTTAATGGTAAGGTCCTCAGCGTGTTGCTGAACAAAGAGATATTGGAGTGCAGGTTAATAGCGCATTGAAAATGTCGTCGCAGATAGATAGAATAGTAAAGAATGCATTTGCATGCTTTTCCTTATTGGTGCGAGTATTGAGTATAGGAGTTGGGAGGTCATGTTGCAGCTGTACAGGACATTGGTTAGACCATTGTTGGAATATTGCTTGCATTTCTGGTCTCCTTCCTATCGAAAAAGGATGTTTTGAAACTTGAAAGGGTTCAAAAAAGATCTACAAGTATGTTGCCAGGGTTGGAAGATTAGAGCTATAGGGGGAGATTAAATACGCTCGGGCTTATTTCCACTGAACATTGGAGGCTGAGGGGTGGACTTATGGAGGTTTACAAAAACATGATGGGCATGGATAGGATAAATAGACAAAGTATTTTCCCTATGTGGGGGAGTCCATTACAGGAGGGCATAGATATAGGGTGAGAGGGGAAAGATGCAAAAGAGACCTAATCGGCAACTTTTTCCACACAGAGGGCGGTACTTGTATGGAATGAGCTGCCAGAGGAAGTGATGGAGGCTTGGACATTCGCAACATTTGAAAGGCAGCTGAATGGCTATATGAATAGTAGGGGTTTGGAGGGATATAAGCCAGGTGCTGGCAGGTGGGACTAGATTGGATTGGGATATCTGGTCGGCATAAATGGGTTGGACCGAAGGATCTGTTTCCGTGCTGTACATCTCTATGACACTATGACACTATGGCCCAGTCTTCACTGTTCCCTGGGGTTGTGAATACCACAGATAGCTCAACGCTAAGGAGATAGGAACATACTTATCTCAATTTTAAACGGTAGAACATCTAAATTTAAAAGTGTATGAACCTCACAGTTAGGTTCTCTTTTTTAAAAAATGAAGGCACAATCAATAGGAAATACATAGACCATTCAGCTCCTCAAACCTATCCCACATTCCCATTTACTCTGTTCAGTAAAGATTTTTTTATCAAATTCAGCCTCCACTGCTCTTTTGGGTCGACCTTTCAGATAGCGTAAACCATAGACTTTGGTGCAGAAATATAGTGTTTGATCCATCGAGCCTGATCTGCAGTTGGATCATGGCTGACATGTGTCTCAACAAAATTCTCCCACATTTTCATTGTAACCTTGCTCCGCTTATCAATCAGAATATATCTATCCCTGAACTGTGTCTGTGTCTCCGTATATTTGGATGTGTGTGTGTGTCTTGGGTTATTGGCAGGAGGCAAAGCGTGGTGGAGGAGAGTTGTCTTTGGGACTGGAGACCAGTGACCAGCAGCGTTCCACAGCGACTGATGCACGATCCACTTTTGGTTGTCATTTGCAGCAACGATTTAGATGAAAATAATAGAAGGCATGGTGAGCAAGTTTACAACTGACACCAAGATTACTTATATAGTGGAAGGTAAAGAAAGTTACATACGATTACAAAGAGAGCTTTACAAATTGGATCGATGATTCCAAGTTTTGCACAGCACAGAAACAGATCCTTTCATCCAACTCATTCGTGACAACTAGATGTCTTAAATTAACTTAGTTTCATTTTCACCATTTGTTCCATATCCCTCTAAACCTTTCCAATTCATGTCCCCATCTAGATGACTTTTAAATGTAATTGCAACAGCCTCCATCACTACGGTTGGGAGCTTATTGCATACACGCATCACCCTCTGTATGAAAATAGTCCTCTTAGGTTCCTTTTTAATCTTGTCCATCTCACCTTAAATCTATACCTTCTAGATTCAGACTTCCCTGCACTGGGATAAAGACCCTGACTATTCACACTATCCATGCTCTTCATGATTTTATAAACCTCTAGAATATGCAAATGTGATTCCAATCAACACGTGTGGCTGTGCTTTCTGTCAACCTGGGCCTAAGTTCTGAAATTCAATACTGACACCTCTTCCTTCTCCAATACATCACAACTCTAAAATCATTTAATTAACTTGTTAAGCCACATTATGAAACTCTTCTGCGGGATTTGAATCTAGACTGTTGGGCTCAAAGGTAGGGAAACCACCTCCACTTGGCAATAGTCCCTAAAATTGCAACATCAATCACATCTGTGTTTATTCATCAGCCTGTTTTGAAATACTGTGACAGACAGGACATGAATCTAGATTTTCTGGTCCAGTGTAAGAGACATTACCACTCAAGTTCAGGTATTGCAATATAACCCAGAGCTCCGGTTCAGAGGCATGGACGTTACCCACTACACAAGACTTAAGCCATGCCCAGATTTTTGGTCACATTTTAAATATCAGTTTTCAGCTCAGTGTGGATTAATTAAAATTTGGTTCACTTTACTGAAATACACAGATAAAAGAATTACATTTTTCAACAGATGAAAGGTACTCACCTCAAATGTACGATGTTGAGTTTATGTGCTTTGCCTTCGTGATAAACTATGAAGATCTTTAATTGTTTGGCTATGGTTTCCACCTTAAATAGCTATTATCGGACGTCTGCAGTATGAAGGAAAGACATCGTGCAGACACCTTTAAGAATCTGGAATTGATACTTATCACTGAACATCAGACACGAAGAAAGCGCATGCTTTCTGGATCAAAACGCCAATCAATCTTTCCCGACTGGATCGTGTGACTGTCCTCTTCGTAAAACCACGAAATGATTTAAGGCAGCAGAATACTTTCCAGCCTATCTTCTCTAGTACTATAACTCATTGACCTGAGGAGTCGCAGATAGAGTTTAAGTTCGATAAATGCAAGGTATCACAATTTGATAAA
>NW_025188261.1:2066-3106 GCF_004010195.1 Chiloscyllium plagiosum | reverse complement strand
AAACTGCAGAGGATTATGGCACTGTGGTCTGCAATGAATTCCATGCTCTCTCAGATGGCAAAGAAGAAGCTTGCTTTTGCAAAGCAAAAGTTATATGCGCATAGTGACAGGCCAGGCAAATACTTAGCATATCTTGCTAGGAAAAGGAGTGCCCCACAAGCCATTATGGCGATTAGGGAAGGGTATGGGAAACTGACATATGACTCTAAATTAATGTGGTATTTTAGAGATTTTACTCTGTTATCACCATCTGAGGGTTGTGAGGAGAGGTGGGCCAAAACGGAATCTTTATTTTAAGGATCTGAAGCTCCCGGGTGTGACCTCTGAACAAGAGTCCTTTCTCAATGCCCCTTATCAAAGCAAGAGGTGGAGGAAGCTGTGAGGCAGCTTCAGAGTGGAAAGGCGCCTGGTCCTGATGGACCTCCCAGCAAATTCTCTAAGGATTTTATAAATATATTGTCAGGCCCGATGCTCAATATGTTTAATGATTCATACAGTCGTGATTCTCTTCCGTCATCTCTGAGAGAGGCCAATATTTCCCTTATTCTTACAAAAGGAAAGGTCCCAGAGGACTGTGCTTCATACAGGCCCATTTCACTCAGAGAGGATTTTAAAATCCACGTTTAAGAGTCTTGTGAAGGCTGGAGACTGTGTTACCTTCTATTGTTAGAGGATCAGACGGGCTTCATGAAGGGCTGCAGATCCTCCAATAATGATAGGAAGCTGCTTAATGTAATTCAAGCATGTCAACAATAGTCAATACAGAGATTGGTGATTTCTCTAGATGTAGAGAAGGCATTTGACAGAGTTGAGTGGTTTGGTTTGGGTGAAATCTTTATAAAATGGGTAAAAGTTCTCTATAGTGGCCCTCTCACGGTGGGCGTCACCAACTGGGTACGAGCAAGCAATTTTGACATTTTCAGGGACAGCTGGCAGGGCTGTCCCCTTTTGCCATTGCTTTTTACATTGGTGATTGAACCATTGGCGGAGGCCTTTCATGGGGATCCCAGTATATTAGCTCCAGAAGTGGGGTCAAAGTT
>NW_025188261.1:0-1719 GCF_004010195.1 Chiloscyllium plagiosum | reverse complement strand
GAGTGATTGGGCCTGTGGGGATCCTCTTTCAATATGGTTAGATATCAAAGCCTCCCAGGCAAGGTGGCCCCTTACCAGTTTGCTGTTTTTGGACAAAATGAGGACAGTTAGGGAATATTGCCATAACCCAGTAGTCATCAATACTGTTAAAGCATGGAGGACAATTTGACAGAGGGAAGGCAATATTGGCAAAACATCTTTTACACCTTTTAGTGAGTATGCTGGGTTTTCAACCAGGGTTGATAGATTCAGGATTTAAACGTTGGGCAGTGAGGGGTGTGTCTTGCATGGGGGATTTATTTGAGGGAGATGTAATGATGTCCTTCGAACAGTTAGTATGGAAATACAAGCTATCTAATAGGGACTTTTCGATTTTTTCCAAGTTAAGGATTTTTTTTTTAAAACTACACTTTTGATTGATCTCTACAAATCCGACTTGGGGGGGATGTGCTCAGTGCTAAGACTATACTTTGTCAGTACTTTATATCATCAATTGGGGGGTGCCCCCTCAGATGAGTTTGATCCCCTCTGCAGGGTGTAGGAGAGAGAGCTAGGTGTGAAGTCTCCTCTAAGGCGTTGGAAGATATTTGGGAAAATGCAAGAAAGATATCAATTTGCAATAGGACCCATGCTTTACAGTTGACGATTCTCCACAGGGTCCACTTGGCTCCGGATTGTTTGTCAAAATTCAAACCAGGGCTATCTTCATATCCCAAATGCAAGGTCTGTATGGCACTCTTACCCATTGTCTCTGGTCTTGTGGTAGGCTTCAAACATATTGGAGTGCTATGGCGGGTGCAATGGAGGGGATTTTGGGTGTAAGGGTGGAAAAGGACCCTATCTCGCTCCTTCTGGGTCTGCCCAGTGTGGTCTCTGCAGTCGTGCAGAAGAAACATCTTTTCAGTATCCTCACTTTCTGCGCAAAAAAAGAATATTTTGCTAGGTTGGCAGAAGATTGCTGTGGAGCATATTCCCCTGGATTTTCTCACAAATCTGGTACACCACAAAACTGAGAATTTTTATAAAGACATGGCAGTCCTTTTTGGAATACCTGGACGCAGACTTATAAGCCACACTAACAAGGGCTTTAATATAGCCGTTACAATTGTGTTTGACGAGTCCAATATCCGGGGAGGAGGAACTGTGAACATAAGTGTCTTGTCTGGCTGAGTTATTTTTATTTATTTATTTATTAGTTTGGCTATTATTTATTTAGCTAAATAGCTAGTTTGGTTTTTTTCTATATATGTTTATACATTTGTACATGAGGGTGGGTTGGGATTTTAAACTTTTTTTTGTACTGCTTTGAATTGTATTGTTTAGTATTTGTACTATTAAGAAGTCTGTTTCAGTAAAAATATATATTTTTTAAAAATACACTAATTGCCCCTACCTCCACTGTCTTCGGTAGGAGAGAAGCTCGAAGTTGCACAACCCTGAGACAGAAGACAAATTCTCTTTACCTCTATCCTAAAAAGGCAACTCATACTTTTTAACAGTGGCCCCTTGATCTGGATTCACCTACAAGATGAAGTATTCTTTCTGTGACTACCTTATCAAAACTATTCACAATCTTGTACACTTTAAATAAGACATTGTTTACTCATAGATTTATAGAGATGTACAGGATAGAAACTGACCCTTCAGTCCAACCCATCCATGCCTACCAGCTATCCCAACGCAATGTAATTCCACCTGCTAGCACCTGGCCCATATCCC
>NW_025188260.1:0-3106 GCF_004010195.1 Chiloscyllium plagiosum | reverse complement strand
AGTAATTTGTTAGTTATAATTTATAAGGAAATGTATTTTTGTTTGCAACTGAAGACATTGACTTCCACTTTCCAAAATTTACATATCATGAGCAGAAATTCAGATCAACCCGGTTTAGTAGACAAATGTAATGACTCAACAGGAACACCAACTATGGCGAGGATGGGATAGTAACCACCTTGAATAATCCAAAGGATATCCAGGATCCGCGATGTTAATGATATCCAAGGCTGGGAAATCCAGTAAAGACCCGAGTATAAACTCCTGCTCATTGTTGGGACATTCCAGTCTAATATTCTCAGATTCTGATCCATTGTTGGAACATTCCAGTCTAATGTTCTCAGCTCCTGATACATTGTTGTACCATTCCAGTCGAATGTTCTCTGATTCTGATCCATTGTGGAATAATGCAATCCTAGGTCCTTAGATTTGAACCATTATTGTAACGTTCCAGTCTAATGTTCGCAAATTCCGATCACTTCACCCCCTCTCTCTCGAGCTGCTGATCCCTGTTAGTGCTGTCAGTAATGCCCCTACTCATACTATGGGGTAACACGTTTACAGAGCCCATTTATCAGTCAATGATGGAAACTCTCCACTGGGATAATTCGGATCCACAGAGATTGACATTAATCACAGTCACTGAACAAATAGCTCCAGTTAACTTCTTCCATTTCAATATTGATTTTATTAAAAATCAAAACAACGTTTAAAATGTACACATTTGGGATGAGATATATGGGGGTGACTAAAGGAAGGAGTATTGGAGACGGAAGCTTGATTGTATGTAATCATTCACTCTGCCTTGGATATGGGAGTAATGGCAAAGGGTTGTCAGAATGTAAACAAGTTTCTCCGTTTATAAATGGAAACATAAAGTCTGTAACTACTGATCAGTGATTATAATGCAATTAAAATATGGAGGGAACTTTTCTAGTCCATAATTAGACAGGAAAACGTGCGTACAACAACATGAGTTATAGCAGACAAATGGCATGGATATGTTAACAGAGAATATGATGTGTCACACAATTCAGATGGTTATTCGAGGATCAGAGAGGGCCGGCGAGGGTCTTGCTGTTCATGTTGTCGATGTCAATCGACTGTGATTAAGTACCATTCACTGGATTTTAATTGCAGTGTGATTATGGTACTGTGGACATGGCTGCTGAGACTGGAGGGAGGAAACTGATATTTCCCAGTCATCTGTATTGGAATGTTACTCTTTACAAATCATATGAAGATCAAATTCCAGGGTATATCTCCAATGAGGAATGAGGAGAGCCAATATTAACCAAGCAACCAGAAGTCATTGGAGCAGAAATTTGGCCATTCAGCGCATTGAGCCTGCTCCAGCATTCAATGATGAACTTTTCGACCACATTCTCCCGCTTTCTATCTGTAACCCTTGGTCCACTTTGCATTCAAGGACCTATCTGTCTCACTCTTAAATATATTCAATGACCTTGCCTTGACAGTCTTCTGTAGCAGTGAATTCCATAGATTCACCACTCTCTGGCTGATGAGGTTCCTCCTTACCTTTATTATAAAAGGTCTCCTCTTTACGATGTCCTCTCGTGACCTAGTCTCTCCTACCAGTGGAAATTAATTTCCAATATCAACTCTGTCCAGGTAATTCAGTATTCTGTAAGTTTCAATTAGACTTCCCAGTATCTTTCTGAATTCTATTAAATATAGACCCAGAGCCCTCAGAGTCCTTCATATGTTAAGCTTTTCATTCTTGGGACTATTCTCATGAATCTCCTTGAAAAACATACCAGGGCTAGTACATCCTTCCTCAGATATGGGACCCAAAACTGTGCACAATCATCTAGATATGCCCTGACCAAAGCCTTTTAGAGCTTCAGAAGTACATCCCTGCATTTATATTCAAGCCCTCCTCAAATAAATCCCATACTTGTATTTGTCTTCATAACTACTGACAACATGCAAGTTTACCTTTCGAGAATCCTGGACTAGAACTTCCTCGTCTTTTTGCACTTCAAGACTTCTGAACTTGCTCGCTATTTAGTAAATAGTCAATGCCTGTATTCTTCCTGGCCAAGTGCATGACGTCACATCTTTGTGCCACATCCATCTGCCACTTCTTTGCGCACTCCCTCAACCAGTGAAAATCCTTCAGCAGGAGAAAGTGAAGACCGCAGATGCTGGAGATCAGAGGCAAAACATGTGGTGCTACAAATGCACAGCCAGTCAGGCAGCATCCGAGGATCAGGAGATTCGACGTTTCAGGCATAAAGTCTTGATCAGGAATGAGGGGGGTGGGTGAAATGGGGCTCAGAGATAAATGAGAGGGGATGAGGCTGGGAGGACGTTAGCTTGGAAGGCGATACCTAGACGAAGGTGTGTGGTGATAGTGATAGGTCACAGTGAAAGGTGGAGTGGATAGATGGGAAGTAAGATGGACAGGTAGTTCAGTTAAACAGTGTGGTGCTGAGTTGGAGGGTTAGTTCTGGAAAAAGGTGGTGGGAAGGGAGATGAGGAAACTGGTGAAATTTCCCTTGATACCGTATTGTTAGAGGTTCCCAAGGCGGAAGATTATGAATTTTTCCTCCAGACGACTGTTGGCTAGAATTTGGCAGTGGAGGAGGCCAACAACTTGCATGCCCTTGGTGCAATGGGAAGGAGAGTTGAAGTATTCAAGCACAGGGAAGTGGGGTTGTTGGGTATGTGCGTCTGAGAGTGTTCCCTGAACCGTTCTGCAAGTTGATGTCCTGTCTCTCCAACGGAGGGGAGACCAGGAGCAATGGACAGAGTAGGTGAAGTGTTTGGATGCATAGGATGTTCTTTGCCTATTGTAGAAATATCCTTTGGGGCCTTGGATGGAGGTGAAGAGGGAGGTGTTGACACAGGTTTCATACCTCTTATAATGACAAAGAAGGTGTCAGGAGTGGAAGGTGGCTTGGTGGGGGTGGGGGTGTCATGAACCTCACGAGGGAGTTGTGAAGGGAATGGTCTCTGCAGACTGCTGATAGGGGTCGGGAGGGAAGTAAATCTCAGGTGGTGAAGTCTGACTCTTAGTGGCGGAAATGTCGGAGGATGATGCGTTGTGTCCTGAGGTTGATGGAAGGCGAGCAACAGAGGA
>NW_025188259.1:0-3106 GCF_004010195.1 Chiloscyllium plagiosum | reverse complement strand
CATTGTTAACACCAATTCTTATTTTACCCGTGCAAACGTGGTTGAATTCAGTTAATTATTTCACTTCAGTGCCAACATTTGTTGCGTGTATATTCACAATAAGAGTTAAGTATTTTTCATGCTACAAAATCACGTAAAATTCATGTGGTTTTCTCAAAAGTCAAATGTAACACAAATAACATCTCTTTATTGTTTCATTACACAACGACTATTAATTTTCAATTTTTGGAAGTTGAACAATTGTTTGGAAAGAAGTGATGTTGTCTTCAGCTGAATACTCGTGTTGAATGACTAATTCACAGTAAATGCTGTTTATTCTCTTCGGGTTCTCAAGAAAAAGCAATTAACTGCTTCTGCTTGTTCTGAATTCCTGGAAGATATTTGAGAATGTTGCAGTCGTAAAAATGAAGAAGTGTAAGTGATCGTTCCTTTTTCTTTGAAAGAGCTTATTTCAAATATTTCAAACACATAAATCGCTATGTTGTTGTGTTACAAAGATGAAAAACAAGTCAATCTCTTCGTCAGGAAAATCAACAAATGGTACTTCCTGTCATTCATTAGTCAGAGAATTACTTACAGTAGTTATTAAACATTGCACTTCATCAAAATATTATTATTTCATTCGATCAAATTACATTGCTAATGATTAGTCATTCGTGATTTGTCAGAAGTTTCTTTTTGTTTTCCATTCACCTTTTCATACTGAATGCAAGGTTGATATGCTTTGACAATATCAGAGAGTGTTCACTTTGAAATTTGACTTTGCATGCCTCACTTATTTGACTTCTTCCATGCCAGGGGGAACAGTGGATCAGTGGTTATTCGTAGTGCCTCACATCACCAGGGACTTGGGTTTGATCCCATCCTCGGGTGACTGTCTGTGTGGAGTTTCCATGTTCTCCTTGTGTCTATGTGGCTTTGTTTTAGTTTTCTACCACAATCCAAATTTGTGCTGGTTTAGTGAACTGGCCATGATAAACTACCCATTGTGTTCAGGGATGTGCAGGTTAAGTGCATTGGTCAGGGATAAATGTCGAGTAATAGGGTAGCGGAATGTGTTTGAGTGGGGTTATTTATTGGACGGTTAGTGTGTCCTTGTTGGGCCAAATGGCCTGTTTCCACACAGTAGGGATTCTATGATCTTATAATTGCGTTTCGCTAAACAAAACTAGCTTTTCTTTGAAAATTTTGACTTTAAAATATATCTTTACTAGTCAAATACCAAGGAGTTCCTAAATCTTGCAAAAATCTCCATTTTTTTGAAAGCTAAGCGAACAAAAACACTGAACATAAAGCCACATAAAGATCTTTTTGACCATCTAAATACTGTTAAGTGGAATAATCACAGTAACTATCTTATTGTTCCTGAGATCGATCACCACTAACACAGTAAGGATATGGACATCATTCCCTCCAATAAATGCTATAGTTGACCTCTTGTATTTCAGTTCAGTAATTATGTACGATACTGCTTGGTCGAAGCAGTGGTTATCATTTATTATGAATGGCCAAGGATTCTAACGGCAAGAGATGTTGTTAGGCCTGATTTGTGCATGTTCACCAACAGGTTTTCAGTATAAATATTGTAAAAAAAATGTTAATTTGAATTTATTCAACTACCAATACTAAGATTTTCATTTCATGTTCATTAAAATATTTGGAGAAAGTGAGGAAAATAGATGCTGGAGTTGAGAGTCAATAGCGTCGCGTTGGAATACCACAACCGGCCAGGCAGCATATGAGGAGCAGAAGAATCGAAATTTAGGGCATGAGGTCATCATCAGAAAATATTTCTGATGAAGGGCTAATGCGGAAACGTCGATTCTTCAGCTCCTTAGATGCTGCCAGAGCTGCTTGTTTTTGCAGAACCGCACTCTCAACATTAAAAATATTTATCTGCTTATTCAGAGCAAATGCTGAAAGCTGCCTCTAAATTTACCTTAGTGTGCTTTCTATTCACTAATGTTCTCACGTTAATTACTCCTCAATTTCTTCTTCAATCTGAAACAAATCTCGAAAGTCTGAACACAATATAAGTTATATCAATTATATATTAGCCTGTACATTTGCATAAAAAATGAATTCCTTCCAAAAAAGACTCTGCACATCTATGACTCTTTCAATTCATAATCCTGCAACTAGATTATAATTGTCTTTTGATCTCTCTTAAAGAATATTTAATCAATGTCACTGTAAACTGATTAAAAATATTGAATTGTTTTATTTGTTAAAATGATTTACTTATCAATTAATTATCAATTCATTGTTACAACAATAAGTGACCAACATTTTATCTATTCACTGAGGTCGAGTGAACTGTGGCCCGTACGTGAACATTCTAAATATTCCTGCAGCTGGAGAATTCGGAACGAAAAAGTGTCAAATTAAAGCAAACAGTAGGAAAAATAAATCAGCTCCAGAAAACAGTGGAAACCCAGGTCAAAGATGTCACAACCAGCCCGAGAGTTGTGTATTAGAGAGGTTGAAGCAGATTTCCTGACAACTTGACTACCAGCCAGTGCCTCCCTTGACAATGACAACAAGTGAAGGGAATTTTGCATAAAACCCATCGGATGCTTCGAGTCTAGAACTTTGTCAAAATGTTGTTAAATATTTTCCAAATCATGAAAAACATCTCAACACTATTGAAAGCGAAGTACTCATAATGGTCTTCAAGACCACCTTATTAGTGTTCGTGAAAAACTCTTTGTCAGAATCATATTGTTCTCAGGATGAATAACCACAGCAAACATCACGCTCTGACCAGATCCAAAATATGTAAGAGATACCTTCTTGTTCATTTGTTCATCTGCTTTTTCAGAGACAATATTGAAAATACTTCATCTGTACATTCTGTTGACTGCATTTTTCTATGATTCCCATGTTCTTTATACATTTATTTTATTCATAATTCTGACTGAAATCTGTAATATGGATGACATGAAAATGACATGATATATATACTATATTTCTCCAAAAGAAAAGCAGACGCAGGAAGTACAGAAAACTTGAATATCCTAGAATTTTGAATGATAAATTAATTCAAATCAATAACCAGTGAATATCTGATATTTTTTCCAAGTCGTCATGCCAGCATTTTAGTTCT
>NW_025188258.1:2295-3106 GCF_004010195.1 Chiloscyllium plagiosum | reverse complement strand
CAGCAGTGGATCATCAATCATCTTATACAATGGTACGGCAGGCCTGACATTCCGAATTAACATCCGACCCTGTTCCTTATTTTCTCATATTCTGTAATTAAAAAGTTAATGTTTGTAATTTTCCCGAATATTCCGTTTTTAGACGTTACAGTTAGAGAGAGCAAAGCATTTTATGAGTCATCTCTGGGTGAGGTATGGTGACTGTATTCACAGTGAATCTGGGTCTGCACCATAAGCAACAAATGAAGCACAAGTTTCAGAGAGGAGACGATCTATAAATAGACCAGAGGCGTCTTTTGAGCTCAGCCTGGGTTTTGAATTAACATTTAACAACCCATGCCAAACTGTGTGAGACAATTATAAGGGACGAAGGAGATCCTGTATTACCGTTCACCAGGTATTTCCAGCAAGTGGCCTCCATCCAATCCTGTGCAGGAGCTGTGAGGGGCTGAATGGAATATAGGAACATCGGACTGAGGAGTAGGAGTGGGACATGAGACACTTTGTCTTTGCTCTGCAACGCACTAAGATCGTAGCTGATCTGATTGTGGTCACAGCAGTACTTCTTCTGTACGTGCACTATTGTCCTACATTCAATTGTCTATCAAATATTTAACAGGCATAACTTTGAATAAATGTAAACATCCAGGCACCACAAACTTCTGGGGAAGTTCACTTCTCACTTGAACAGCCCTTTTAGAATTTGTCATTCGTGGTCCAATCAATGTTGCAGGGTCAGTGTTTCCTTTTGCAGTCACACTGCTCCACTGTTTACAACAAATTTCAAAGTTTAGTGATATGGCTAATGATA
>NW_025188258.1:0-1757 GCF_004010195.1 Chiloscyllium plagiosum | reverse complement strand
ACAAGCTACTTGTGATGTGATTTCTCCCAGAATAGTTGGAGTTAACTGAATGCCCTTTGCTTCAGACGTTAGGGAGATTCCAATGAATCTCTCATCAGGGATTCTCCACGACTCATCAGGTAGAGGTGAGTCAGAAATTTACTGTTGTCGGGTGGAACAAAAGAAGATAGAGGGATCAATCGGTTGCAGCTTCTCAGGCAGGGAACATTATTCTCCCTCTCTGTGTTGTAACATGCAATCATGTCAACTGAACACCAAACTGGACCACGTCCGCTCGTCGTGAACATTCTCTGGAATGGATCATAATGGACGATATGCAAGTGCATCATTGTTGTTCTTATACACAGTGCCTTTCATTAGCAAAGGAGAAAATTCTTGTTTTATAATTTGATGATATGTTGGTACGCATATGCTTAATTTTTAAAAATCGTTTGATATCTTTATAATATCTGTGCTAAAATCAATACATTTTATTCTTAAAATTATTCCATAGTTTTTGTCTCCCTGAGAAGAGAAAATATGCATCCAGCTGATTTTTCTCAAAATCGTGTATGCTTCAAAATGATTTCTCATCCAAGTCCAAAACTGATAATGTTTCAGAACAAAAGGCCTTTATTCCAGGAAAGTGTGATCAAAACATTGTTGATAAGCTTCTAAAACTGTTTTTACGTTATGGGATCAAAACTGCACGTAATGTGTCAGATGTGGTCTTAGCTATGCCCTGTACAGATGTAGACTCGGAAAATGTGATGCTGGAAAAGCACAACAGGTCAGGCAGCACCCTACGAACAGGAAACGCGGATGCTATCGCTAAACTACCGAGGATAGCAGCCAGGGAAAGTGCAAGACCTGCCATTACTTTACAGAATATCATAAACCCTCTCTTTGAAAGGTACATTTTCATATGAATATCTGTGCAGCAGAAGAGTAACCATCGAGCAAGGGAGATATACAAGCATAGGAAAATCAACACCCGAAGACGACAACCGCGATCTCGTTTTGGAAATGGGTTTGCTGTAAATCTAATAGGGGTTTGTCGGTTCAGTATATTGAAATAGATAGGAGGGAGATTGCATTCTTTAACGGAAAACAATTTTACAGTTGGAAACTGTTGTTGTTTAATGCTCTCTTTTGGAGTTTAAGAAAAAAAATGTTATTTATTCTTTAAAGAGTGGAATTTGGTTTGTTCTCATACTTCAGCATATTCGGAGGAGAGGTGATCTTTGCTGTGTGTTTGTTTAATTTGCAGAAGATTTCACCACTGCGTCGTAATATCCTTCTGTGTGACATTGTTAAGAAAAATCACCTGACTGTCCACATCCCAATTTTCATCATTGGGTCTTGTATGCTTTAACATCACAAATTCACATCTGAATATTTATTACAGTTATGAGGACTCTTTCCTTTCTGACCCTTCCAGACTGTGAGTGTCTCTGGATCCTTGGCCATTGATCCCTCCATCGGGACGAAACGTTTCTTTCACTCTACCCCATCTATAGCTTTCATTATTTTAAATATCTCAACCATATGTCACCTCTCAATCTCCCCTGATCCAATAAACAAGGCGAGTCTTTCCAATCTCTCTTTACGTCTCAACCACTTCAGCCCAGACAACAGTCGGGTAAATCACTTCTGCAATGTTTGCATTGCTATGATGTCCCTATTATAATTTGAAATGCAGAACTGCCTGCTACGCTCTCGTGAGAGCTGAATTGTTCCGGTTATGAGAAACTGACATTTCCATATGTCTGGCACTG
>NW_025188257.1:1634-3106 GCF_004010195.1 Chiloscyllium plagiosum | reverse complement strand
TCACTCTCACTCTCTCTCTCTCTGTTCCGTTGCTTTCCTCTCCTCTCTGTTGTTTTGCTTTTCCTCTCCGACTCCAAGCTGTGTTCTGTCTGTGTGGCACCCAGCTGATCTCTCTCTCTCTCTCTTATCCCAGATGTTTTTCTCACTCTCTCACTCTGTCTCCCTTCTCCTCCTCCTGCTTTCACTGCCGTCTGTTACCCTGCAGAATGGTGTCTTTAACCTCGCTCTCTCTCTCTCTCTCTCTCTCTCTCTGTGTTGGCAGAGCCTCTGCAATCTGCACAAGGAGTGCACAGTCTCGTGGAAGTCTGCCAGGACCCTGAGGTTCACGAAGAGCCCGACAGCCCCCCTCAGAGTGCCAGCGAGACTGGCAAGATGGTCCCTGACGATGAGCTGCAGGGCCTCCCGGACCAGAGAATGGACAGTGAGACGGAGAGTGAGCCCGATGAAGCGTACGTACCCAGCCCAGTGCTGCGTGTTGAGAGCAAACTGTAGGGTGTGCACCTTCCACAGGTGACGTGGACCACGACAGGAGGTATCAGGCCCAAGCTTCACAAGGGCAGAGTGCCCAGCAGCACCTCTCCAGGAGCAGGGAGGCTTTCCCAGGGAGCGGGGGGGTCACTCCGTCAAAGGCCGGAGTGCTCCCCATCCTGAGGCCTCACAGCATTGAGACCCATTCAGAGCCAGCTTTCAGGTCAGCTCACATCAGAGCCTTCCAGGGCTCGGCCTCACACACAGCCTCTCTGGCTTCTGCGCACTCACTACAGAAGGTGCTATACAAATGGAGTTCATTCTTGTTGAAGACTTCAGGTGAGACGCTGGTCATACCACAGGGTCTCAAATCCCAGATAGAAACTCACTGTCAGTGCCAATGAGGTGTAATCCTTTCTGATCCCCTCCCTGGAGACCACCCTTAGCCCACATGGCCTTCCTGTGAGGTTTTCAGTGCCCCCCTGAAAGCATGGTCAGGGCCATCCAGACCCCTGCAAACAAACAGGCTGGGTCATAACCGACGGCAGCTGGCTCCCCTCTCTCTCTCTCTCGCTCTGTCTGTCTCGCTCTGTCTCGCTCGCTCTGTCTCTCTCGCTCTGTCTCTCTCACTCTCTCTCTCTGTCTCTCTCTCTCTGTCTCTCTCTCTGTCTCTCTGTCTGTCTCACTCTATCTCGCTCTGTCTCTCTCGCTCTGTCTCTCTCACTCTCTCTCTCTGTCTCTCTCTCTCTGTCTCTCTCTCTGTCTCTCTGTCTGTCTCACTCTATCTCGCTCTGTCTCTCTCGCTCTGTCTCTCTCACTCTCTCTCTCTGTCTCTCTCTCTCTGTCTCTCTCTCTGTCTCTCTGTCTGTCTCACTCTATCTCGCTCTGTCTCTCTCGCTCTGTCTCTCTCACTCTCTCTCTCTGTCTCTCTCTCTCTGTCTCTCTCTCTGTCTCTCTGTCTGTCTCACTCTATCTCGCTCTGTCTCTCTCGCTCTGTCTCTCTC
>NW_025188257.1:0-660 GCF_004010195.1 Chiloscyllium plagiosum | reverse complement strand
TGCCCCTCCCCTCTCTCCCCTACCCCTCTATCTCCCCCACCTCCCCGTGGGCCTGTGTCTGTGCTAACAGGATTGCTCTGCCCACCTGCAGCTTTCTGCTAACCACTGGAGTGGAGACGGTCTGCGTCCCACCTGAAAAGCGAAGGACCAAGTCTCTCAGCGCACTGCCCAAGGAGCGGGACTCCTCGTCTGAGAAAGATGGCCGGAGTCCGCACAAGGTAGGCCGAGGGGAGGGGGAGGGAGGAGGGAGGACGGAGGCGGGAAGGGAGAGGGGAGGCTGCGGGGGGATGGTGAGTGAGAGGGGAGGCTATGCTTCTGGGCAGTCTGGGAGACCGAGCGACCTCATGGTGCTTGGCGCTCATGTCGTCATGTTCTCGATGGGTTCCCAGAACACCATGAAAATACGCCGTTCGGTTAGGGTGGATTGGGGAGGGAGGAGGGAGGACGGAGTCGGGAACGGAGAGGGGAGGCTGCGGGGGGATGGTGAGTGAGAGGGGAGGCCATGCTTCTGGGAAGTCTGGAAGACCGAGGGACCTCATGGTGCTTGGCGCTCATGTTGTCATGTTCTCGATGGGTTCCCTGAACACCATGAAAATACGCCGTTCGGTTAGAGTGGATTGGCCATGCGAAATTGCCCCATAGTGCCCAGGGATGTGCAGG
>NW_025188256.1:2424-3106 GCF_004010195.1 Chiloscyllium plagiosum | reverse complement strand
CAAACCACAGAGCAAATGAAATCCGGATAGGTCCCACTTCTCGATATTCATCAGGGTATAATGTGATGAAGTTGAAAGTGTGTACTGTACCTTTAAGAGAGATGGAATGCTGTTCTGAACTGAGCGCTTACAAGCACCTGTGATATGAGAGGATGGCAGACCCAGACACAGTATATTGCTATCGAGCTGGAGTTGGGTAATAAGCAGTTAAAAGAAAGAGGGTCCCAGAGTTGTGCATAGTTGATGTAAAATGTTCACTTTCAGAGTTAAAAAATAAATTGATGTTTTTATTTCAACAGTGGAATTTGGCAGATCTGTCCATCATATGTTAACAGTTTACGAGGCGAATTGAGCATTTCTTTATGTTACATTTAAGTTACCAGATGAGCTTCACGCCGTGTCCTCACCATTCCCTTGTGTGTATCTGTGTATCTCTGTGTGGGGCAGGTCTGGCAGTCTTTGTGGTGCTTAAAGTGATGCAATGCCACCCTCTGCTGGCCTCCACACGCCACTGCATTGGCAGAGGGTGAAAATCAGCAGGGATTCGTTCAGAGAGGGGCAGGGAGAGGGCAGCTGCTCACAGCGCCATCCAAAATGATGTCTTATCCATGTACTGATCTAAATGTCCTTTAAACATTGTAACTGTCCCTGCTTTCACCACTTCCTCTGGAAGTTCATTCCA
>NW_025188256.1:0-1128 GCF_004010195.1 Chiloscyllium plagiosum | reverse complement strand
TTCCTAGCTCTGGGCTAGAAGGCCTGGATTCAAGTCCTGCCTGTTGCAGAGGTATGTCCCAGCATGTCAGGACAGTCTGATGAACAAACACACAGGATGATACTGTTACAGCTTTATGGGTATTGCTGAGTGATGCTAGTATCCCTATCTCCGGGCACAAAGGTCCAGGCGCAAAGGCCATAGAAGTGTCTCAGGATACATCTGAACAAACTGATTAAAATGGATTTAGAATTGTGACCTGATGGAAAAGGAAGAGGTGTCAGTATTGCATTTCAGAATTTAGGCCCAGGATGACTGAAAGTACAGCCATTCGTGTTGATTGGGGTCACATTTCGCAGCAGAAAAGGTTTATAAAATCAAAATGGTCATGGATAAGGTGAGTAGTCAGGGGTTTTTCCCCAGGTTAGGGGCGTCCAAAACTAGAGGCCATTGTTGGAAAGTGAGAGGGGAAAGGTTTTGAGGAGGCATAGAGGGCTCCATTTCACACAGAGGGTGGTGTGCGTATGGAATGAGCTGCCAAAGGAAGTGATGGAGGCTTGTACACCTACAGCATCTGGGTACTGATAGACCTGGCGAGATTTTCTACCAATTTCTGTATTTGTTTAAAAAATGCATTCAGTTTAACACAGGTATTCTGAATAAATTAAACATTTTTATCTTTTTAATGACGCAGGGACATATAAACATATTTCAAATTGACCGAGACCATTTTCTGCGAAGTGTATGACAGCAGCAATGATGCACCTACATGGAACAGCGAATGTGATAGTGGCATAGTTTGGACAATGTACAAGGAGACCTCACATGGTCCAGTTTGGGAGAGGATGGCATTACTGTGTGATTCAATTCAGAGAGGGAGAAAATGTAATCTGCCTGAGAAGGAATGGCCTATTGCACTCTCGCTCCTTCATTGTTCCTCATCACAGCAATGCGTGCGAGCTAAAAAAAACTCTACAGTCATCGTTACCATTCTTATTTTTATGGAATCCGTGCAGTGTAGAAACATGCCCTTCGACCCAACAAGTCCATACCAACCTTCCCAACCCATTTCACTATATTTACCCCTGGCTATTGCAAATAACCTAGAAATCCCTATGAACACTATGGACAATTTAGCATGACCAATCC
>NW_025188255.1:1475-3106 GCF_004010195.1 Chiloscyllium plagiosum | reverse complement strand
ACGTAAGCTGCCTTCTTTCCTTTGACGAGAAGCTCCTCCGTTCTCGTCATCCAAGGTTCCTTTTTCTTACCCCTTCTTGCCTGTCTCATTTATGCATCACTCGCAATAACTGTTTCTTAAACCGACTCCACATGTCTATAGTGCCCTTTCCATGGAGCAATTGCTCCCAGTCCATGCTTCCCAACTCTCGTCTGATAGCGTCATAGTTTCCTTTTCCCCAATTAAATATCCTCCCATTGTGCTTGCTTCTCTCCTTCTCCATAGGTATGTAGAATGTGAGGCACTTGTGGTCACTATCACCTAAATGCTCTCCCACTGCAAGATCTGACACCTGCCCCGGCTCATTGCGGAGCACCAAATCCAAAATGGCCTCTCCCCTCGTCGGCTTTTCAATGTGCTGAGTTAGGAAACCCTCCTGAACACACCTTACAAAACAGCTCCTTCCGAACCATCTGCTCGAAGGAGGTTCCAATCAATTTTGGGAAAGTTAAAGCCACCTATTACAACTACACGACTCCATTCAACTTTTTTTCCAAAATCTGCTGACCAATGCTTTCTTCAATCTCCCTGCTGATGTTGGGGGGTCTGTCGTAAACCCCTAATGAGGTGACTGCTCCCTTACTGTTCCTAATTTCCACCCATACTGACTCAGTAGGCAGACCCTCCTCGACAATGGTAACTTCTGTATCTGTGATACCCTCTCTGATTTCCTTTCTGAATTCATTGCATGTGGTGTTCCTCAAGGGTTGGCCAGCACGGTGGCTCAGTGGTGAGCACTGCTGCCTCACAGCACCAGGGTCGCAGGTCGATTCCAGCCTCGGGCGACTGTCTGTGTGGAGTTTGCATATTCTCCTAGTGTCTGCGTGGGTTTTCTCGGGGTGCTCCGGTTTCTTCCCACAGTGCAAAGATGTGCAGGTTAGGTGAAATGACCATCCTAAATTGCCCGTAGTGTTTGGTGCATTAATCAGGGGTAAATGTATGGGAATGGGTCTGGGTGGGCTCCTCTTCGGAGGGTCGGTGTGGACTTGTTGGGCCGAAGGGCCTGTTTCCATACTGTAGGGAATCTCAGGATCTATCCTTGGCCCATCCTGTATCTCAACTACATACTGTCAGGAAATGACACCATCGAAAAATACCGTGTTGGGTTTCACATGTACACTGACAATGCCCAGTACTCCCTGGCCATCATCCCTCACCACTGCTCCACTGTTACTCAGTTCTCAAACTGCTAACCATGTTCCCAAAACTCGATTAGCTGCAATTTCCTCAAATGAAACATTGTCATGGTTAAACCCATTGCCTTCAGTTGCTATTACAAATACATTTCCCTTACTGCTGAGCCCCTCCCTCTCACTGAGAAATGCCTGAGGAAGCACTACACTCTTCACAATATTGCTGTCATATCTGACCCCAAGGTGACCTTCTAATCAGACATCTACACAATCACAAGCACCAGGAATTCCAATCTCTAAATTGTTGCTTGTCTCTCCCTCACCCCAACTCCATTGCGACTGAAACGCCTTACCCGTGCTGGTGTTGCCTTAAACTTGATGAATCTGAAGCAGAACCCTTGATTCCATGACTGACTCAGAATATGCTAGCTTTCTGTGTTTCCTGCACAATTACCCCCA
>NW_025188255.1:0-1091 GCF_004010195.1 Chiloscyllium plagiosum | reverse complement strand
ATTGTAATGCCAAACTCTGATTGAATTACTCAATTCATCAGGACCTGGATATTTGAATTGTGTGTGAGTGTTGTGTTCCAGCTCAATCCCATTTGCTGCATAAAAGTTCTCCTTTGAATCAGACCATTTTCTCAATAGATGTCCCCTAAATCTTCAACGTGTCATGTAATCCTTGTATAATGAGCTGATTGGTGTAAGGTTTATTATTATAATGTGTAACTTTTGTAAAACCCTCTCTCACAGGGTACCCTCAACTTAATTTGCTACAATCTCAGTTTCCCCAAACCCCCGATTCCCCAATGTCTGTTTGCTCTCTATAAGGTACACATCAGTATTGTGTTGGAACATTCTCCACTTGCCTCCATCAGTGCAACTTCCAACAATATTAAAGAAAGTGAACACCGTCCAGGACAAGGCACTGTGTGAGTGGTGTCCCATCCACCACCTTTAACATTCCCTCTCCCCACCCCCAAGGTACAGTGGCATCACTGTGTAAAAGGTAAAGTCAGCATTGTCCTACCAGACCATAGGGATGCTCTCTCATCAGGGAGAGATGTGTGGTGGTGGTTTAACCTGAAGGTTACCGCAGACCAGGCAACGGGGGATGTTGGGAAGGAGAGTCTCTCTATTGTAGATCGATATTCTGTATATATCAGCAACACCGATATCATACCAATGATAATGTAAAAAAATCCAAAACACACTACTAAAATCCCCCATTCCTTGAACCATACTGGTAAATCTCCTGTTCCCCCTCTCAGGTTCCCTGCCATCCTTCCCAATGTGTGGGCGATCTCTGGTTTGCACAGACCCAGCTGCTCTGTGTTCTTGTGGGTGATTTAATCATCGAAAAACAGTTGCACTAACCTCACTCTCTGTCAGTTTGCGAGACACAGAAATTCCAATAGCATTTAATACATATTTAGGTGCACGCTTGCGATACCAAGACAGATTATGTGATGGACTCTGTATTGCAAAATGGATTACGATAGTTTGGTGGTAGTTTGCTTTACTGGCACAGACTCAATGGAACACAGAGCCTTTTTTTCTGTGCTGTAAACCTCTAGACACTTAATATAGGGATATGACAG
>NW_025188254.1:1944-3106 GCF_004010195.1 Chiloscyllium plagiosum | reverse complement strand
TGAGCTGCCTGTCCTGTCCCTCCCTCAGCTGTTCTGTAATACCTGTGATAGCCCAGTCCCACCTTAGATTACTTCACTAAAGACAGGAATGCACCTGATGGACTTTTCTTAACATCAGCAATTGTTTAATACTCACTTATAGGTTTTTAATTACATCGTTTTTGAAGCTTTACTTCACATTCAATCATTTGCAATGCTGGGATTTGGATTTGTGTCCAGAGAACACTTGCTGAATTTCTGGATAAATTGTCACACAATAATGCCACGAGGCCATCACTTCGCCTGCTCACAGTTTGTATATCCCAGTGCAACATGAATCAAAACCCTTTCTTCCTGCACAATTGTTTGACCTGGCACTCTGGTGATGTGACTCAGTGCCTCTCCATGTGGTATCCCTCATTGTGTGGGTCGAATTGCTGCCTCTGTCACCGTCTCTCACTCTTGAAGCTACTCCAGGTCATGAGCCAATAGAATTCTCCACTCCAGAGAGATGAGGCAGCACAGGTCAGGAATGGAGACTGGGATTTTCCAGATCTCTGGGCTCAGTGCCATTCTATATGTGTAACCCTCAAAGCATTAGTCTAATATCCCATTCTGCCTGTTTCTGTGTCTTCTACAGGTACTCATGGAGTTCCTGACTCAATAGACTTGCCAACTGCTGGTTGGGACAATGGTTGGTCAGCCAGAAAGACAAAGTCGGGGAGGTCGGGAGTCTTCAATAAATCCTGCTGCCAGGTAAGATCATTCCAGTGCACAGAGCAGAAGGTAATAAGGGGGATCCAAATATCAGCTAACAAGACATGACATAGAGAAAGTGCTGGAGGGGGAGTACAGTACAGACACACCCCAGGCTCAATCACCACGCCTGCTGCAAGTTTTGTTGTAATGAGACAGAATCAGGAGTTCCCAGTTATCAGTCCAGGCCTGTGCTTTCTTAGGGAGCATCAGAACAACTGAGGCGAAAGCAGGTCTCCCACGAGAGGGTGGTAATGCTGCCTGGGATCTTTCTGTTCCCTATTCCCTCTCCAACATTGTATCTATGGCTTGTATTGAGGACCAGTGTCTTCAATCAATCATTCTAACTCCTATAACAGTTCCTATCTCTGTCATCTCCTCCCCTCTCACCAATTATTTCACATATTTGAAACCTCCAGTCCAGATG
>NW_025188254.1:0-1366 GCF_004010195.1 Chiloscyllium plagiosum | reverse complement strand
TCTGAACAACAACCCTCTCCCATCACCCTCTGTCTCCCACTGTCATCCCATTTTGTATCCAGTTGGCAAGGTCTCCCTGATCCCTTGTTAGTTACCGCTACTAACCAATATATCATGCTATACCCTGACCAAGGGTTTGCTGAAGCCAGAAACAACGTCTGTTGCTCTGCTTTCATCTATCTTTTTGGTCACATCTTGAGAAAACTCCAGTCAAGTTTGTGGGACATGTTTTCCCAAGCACAAAGCCATGCTGGCTGTCCGTAATCAGGCCTTATCTTTCCAAATGCATGTAAGGCCTACCTCTCAGAATGACCTCCAACAACTGACCCACCCTGATGTCTCGCTCATCAGTCTGTAGTTCCCTAGCTTTCTCTTGCAACCTTTCTTAATTGATGACACAAAATTATAATCATAGTCAGAGTCAGACCACACTGTTCGGTTAACGCTAACCATACTCTAAAACGGATCTCATCCCACCTGCCTGTTCCTCGATCATGTCTCTTCAAACCTTTCCTATTCCTGTACTAATCCAAATGTCTTTTAAACATTGTAATTGTCCCCATGTTCACCCCTTCCTTGGGAAGTTCATTTCACACACAACCCACCCTCTGTGTAACAATGTGCCTCTCATGTCTTTTATTTTATATGTCTCTCCTCTAACTTAAAAATGTAGTGCCTTGTCTTGAAACTCCCCTGTCCATGGGAAAAGACAACTCCCATTAACTCTATCTATCCTCCTCATGATTTTATAAACTTCTCATAGGTCATCTTTCAACATTCAGGTTTCAGTGAAAAATACCAACCTATTCAGCCTTTCTTTATCCTGAAGCCTTTCGTACCCAGCCACATCCCAGTAAATCTCCTCCCAACCCTTTTCAGCTTAATAATATCCTTCCTATAACTGGTCGACCAGAACTGTACACAGTATTCCAGAAAAGGACTCACCAATGCCCTGTATAATCTCAATATGACTTCCCAACTCCTATATCCAAAGGACTGAGCAATGAAAGCAAGTGAGGCAAGCACCTTTTTTTAAACTATCCTGTCTCTCCATGTTGCAAACTTCAAAGAATTATGTAGCTGAACCCTGAGTTCCCTCTGTTCTACAACACTACCGAAGGTTTTGCCAGTAATTGTATAAGTCCTGCCCGTGTTTGTTGTACCAAATGCATTATCTCACATTTATTCAGATTGAACTCCATCGACAGTTTTTCAGACGTTCACACATTTCATCAGGATCCCTTTGTAATCTCAGAAAACCTTCTTCTCTGTCCACAATGCCACCCTCCAGTCCACCTGCCTATCACACGTAGCACTCTATGGTACACGTATCTCTGCGAGGGGCCCTATAATTTCTTCACCAGCT
>NW_025188253.1:0-3106 GCF_004010195.1 Chiloscyllium plagiosum | reverse complement strand
GAATCTCTCTGTCCCTCTGTACCTTTCCCTGGCGTTGGGTTTTGACTCCCTAGTTTGTAGAGTGCTGCCATTGTGTAGCTCAGAAATAATGAGATGGGGTCTGTCAAACTATTGTTCACTTCCCGATATGTCCCATGTGATGGTACATGGACAGGCGTGTTTCAGAAGTGATGAGATACACCCTTGTAACTTGGTCAGTACCAGTGGTTGTCCCTCTCAGGTGACCTTGCGATCAGTAACACGAGGAAGCCCATTGAGTAAAGGACCACGCATCTAAATTGTGTGGCAATGCTGTCACTTTTTGTTTTTTAAAATGTTATTTTCTCCTTTTTTTGTAATAAAGGCCAAATTGCCGACTGAAAACGGATCAAGTAAATAACTTACGAAGGTTTAGGGTTTTTAATAAATAATAGTAACAATGGCCAGCTGGCACAGACCAGGCTTTCTAGTTTTTTCCTTGTAGCTGTAACAGTTACCAGGTGCTTTGGGCCCCAGAAGGGTTGTAAGTTTTCGTAAATTATCCCAAGCTGTTATTCTCTCTGAAACCTCACGTGATGCTATTTCCTCCTGGACTAGATAACTGTGTGCAAAAATGTTTGTCTGAATGTACCTTTTTGCTAAGGGGTGTGTTTCGGTGATATTAGTATATTGGAACAGTTCATTTGTAGAAGGTATCGTATCCATTATTCGGTTAGGTTTCCAATAGTTAAGTTATTCTAACTTCCTCTTCATTTTGTATGGATTTTCATTAAAGTGATTAACTGTATTGTGTTTTGCTTAATGGTGAGTGGCTTGACCAGTAGCATCACGTCTGGAACACCCACTTCACATCTACCTTTAAAATAAGAAAAGGTTGGCATTCAAGCTACCTTCTTAAAATGGTTTGAAGCAGTCTGGTTCATCTGAAGCAAACTGGGGACTCTTCTCTGGTTCTGAGTCGATAATAATAAATTGGGTTCAGAATTACAATCCCTACAGTGTGCAAACAGGTCATTTGACCCAACAAGTCCACACCGACCCTCTGAGGAGTAACCTACCCAGAGCCATTCCTTTACACTATTATTGCATATTTACCCCGACTAAGGCTCCTAACCCACACAACCCTGAAAACTATGAACAATTTAATATGGCCAATTCAACTGAAATGCACATTGTTAGATTGTGGAAGGAAACCAACGAATCCAGGATAAGCTCATGCAGACACTGGAGAGTATGCACCGGGCGGCTATTGGGTTCCGAGGTCGCGTATGTTACTTGTCAGAGTCATTTGTTCCGGATGTTGAATGTGGTTGGTTTAAGCAGTGTTTTGTGTATAAAGATTCTTTCAGTCACTAAGAGTTCTCTGGGTGTGGAAGAAGTGAAGTTGGGGGTTTTGTAAAAGGTAATGAGGGAAAAGCTACAGGAATTGGCAGACAAGCTGGAGTTGGGGTTGCGTTTGCCTGTGAGAAAATGATAGTTAATTACAGCTATAGCTCGGAAATTAAATTTGGTGGAAACGCCATCAGAGTCTTTGGAAATGGATAGAATTCAATTTCAAATGAGACACCTTGAACATGAGAAGGAATTGAAGCAGTTTGACTTATGATGAGAGAAAAGGAAATGAAGAAGAATAAGAAATGAAGAGGAAAAGTAAATGAAGAAGAAAGAGAGAAAAGCGGAGAGATTCAACTTCAAAAGTTAGCAATTAGAGAGGAAAGTTGACATAGAAGGCGGTGATGAAGGTAGATGGTAGGCTGGATGAGGAGGTTAATGAGGTTGAGCAACCCTATATTCAGCAACGGCCTGATGTGGATCTGTTTAAATACATCAAGGCATTATCTAAATTTGATGAGAAGAATGGGGAGACTGTTTGATGCAATTTGAGGAAGTGGGTAAACAAATGCAGTGGCCAGTAACCATGTGGATTTAGTTGAATCAAACAAAGCTGGAAGGTATTTGCATCCCTATCGGAGGAGATATCTGTGGAGTATGAGGAGGTGAAGAAAGCCATCTGAAGTGCATATGAGCTTGTGCCAGAAGCCGACAGACAGTGTTTCAGTAATCTAAAATAGCGGCCTTGTTTAAACGCACATTGAGTTTGAAAGGATCAATCAAAGTTTTTTTGAAAAGTGGGTGTCAAAAACAGACCAAACCTATGACACTCTTAGAGAGATTTTTATTTTGGAGAAGTTCGACAATTCACTTCCTGCCGTCATGAGGACTCGTGTGGAAGAGCAGAGAGTTCCCATGGCAAGCTTAGTGGCTGAAATAACTGCTGCTGATGATTTGTTTCAGAAATCAATTTTTTGTTTCTGTGATAAGATTGTGCAAGATCGTCTTAAAACATAAACCTGTGAGAGTAAGATTTACTGACATAGGCCAGGAGTAGCAGGTAAAGAGGTTACAGCATGAAGAGGTACAGAAGGATGTAATTCTTTTATGCTGAGACATGAGGAGCCATGTCATTCAGAGGGAGTATTGGAGAGATGAGGAGTGCTCCATTATGTAACGTGTGGTTGGAGTGTCCAGTGGAAACATCAACAGATTTGTTCCACAATGGGGAAGGAGGCCTTGAGCTTGGTGTTGGTGTTACAACGTTTCAGCATTTAAATTGCGAATAACATACATGAGACAAACCTTTATCACTGATCGTGACCCCTTAAAGGTTTTGGAGAGGTTTAGGGAGAAAACTAACAGTCTGTTTCAATTGACCTTATTATTGCTACCATTCAGTTTGACATTATACAGGTGACAGGGCGAGAAAACCTAAGTTTTGTCACGTTGTGGAGACTTGGATGAAGAAAGACAAAGGCATTCTGTGGCAGGAGTAAAATGACTGAACTCGAAATGCGTTGTGAACATTTGTATGCTCAGAGTCAACGTAATCTATAAGCGTTCAGTCTACTAATAGAGGAAGATTAGGAGGTCTAAAATGAATCCAGTTTTGTATATTGATGTATTATTTTATTAAAGGTGGAGTCGTGAGGATGCTATCACTGTAAAAAAAGTTATTTTCTCTTGGGTTTTTTCGAAGAGAGGTTTTAAAGTCAGAGATGCAGAACTACTGTCTGAAAACAGTTTAAGTAAATAACTGAGAAAGCCTTTAGGGTTCATTAAAACGGTGGTA
>NW_025188252.1:1971-3106 GCF_004010195.1 Chiloscyllium plagiosum | reverse complement strand
TGGGGAATATCATCAAACGCCTTGTTAAAATCCGTGCACTCCACATCCATTGCTCCACCTTCTTCAATGTGTTTGATCCCATCTTCAAAGTTTTTAATATGGTTTGTGAGGCATGACCTGCCCCTCACAAAGCCATGATGACTATTTGTAATCAATCTATGATTTTCCAAAAATCATAAATTCTGTCTTTCAGAAACCCCTCCAATACTTTTCCCAATACTGATGTAAGACTGACTGGTCTGTAATTCTCAGGATAATCCCTCGTACCTTCCTTGAACAAGGAGTAACACTTACTGCCCTCCAATCATCTGGCACTACTCCAGTCGACAGTGGGGATGTAAAGATCATCGCAAAGGGCGCAGGAATCTCTTCCCTGTCTTCCTGTAGTAACCTCGTGTTTCGTCCGTTTGGACCAAGGGATTTATCAATTCTTGTGTTTGTACTTGAATTCAATCTGTACTTCACCTCAAAATATCTACTCCCTGTCCAAACAAATGATTGACTGCTTTCTGGAACACGTATGGTTCACAATATCCTGTCAATCGTGAAATGGAAAGCATGGGAAGGTACCAATTCCTTCCTGATGAAGGGCTGATGGCCAAAGCTTTGACTCTCCTGTTCCTCAGATGCTGCCTCACTGGCTGTGCTTCACCAGCGCCACACGTTTCGATTCTGATCCCCAGGACCTTGAGTTCTCACTTTCTCCATTACTTAGAGCTGTCCCCTCTGCACACTGAACAGGGAATTAATCAGCAGAAAGTCATTGCATGTGGAGCTGCCTGTTTTTTTTCTGGGAAGTTGCATTTGATGAATACATTTATTAAAAGAGAAATTACAATTCAACAAATATTCATTCATTCCCAGAGTAACAGTTTTGTTCATGAATTGGGCAGCTTGAAAACAAACAATGAATGACCGAAGAACTCCGCGTTATAGAGTATTCCAGGTGTTATATACCAGGCTGGATGTCATTTACCTCAATGCTGGGAATATTATCCGACAGGCAGATATGATAAGGGAACAAGGTGAAATGGGATAGTGTAACATTTTTAACATCACAGAGATGTGTTTGAGGGAGGTCAGGGCTGACAATACAATATCCAGTGGTACAAGAACTATAGGCACGACAGGAGAG
>NW_025188252.1:0-1175 GCF_004010195.1 Chiloscyllium plagiosum | reverse complement strand
GGCTGACGTGGAAGACGAGTGAGGAGATTACAGTCTCTTAACTATTCATTTTTGTTTTGCCTCTGGCCACAGAGAAGATGTGATAGGACAGGATAATATCTAATATTGGTACAACTTTCAAACAGAGTTCTAGAAATACCGCATGGGGTTAAAGACCACAATGTCTCACATCAGTGAGAGGGAAAAATTGTAGAAGATTCTGTGGGCTGGTGAGGCTGGCTCATTAAATATATTCAGGGTTGAGGCAGACTGATTTTTATACAAGGTTTATGGGGAAAATGCTGAGGCTGGCTCATTAAATATATTCAGGGTTGAGGCAGACTGATTTTTATACAAAGGAAAATGCAGAAAAGTGGAATGGGGGATTATCAAAATAGATCTCATCTAATTGAGTGGAAAAGCAGACTCAGTAAGCGGATAGACATTGTCCCTATGTCGAATTGTATCATTTTTACAATAGCATTGTATTCACTGGAACGTCAACCTCTCTCGCGATGGAGTGAGACACAATTTGGAATGCAGTCGACGGATTCCAAGAATTCATAAATGCAGTACTCTTAGACAGAAAGGACCAAGGGACTGTGACAATGCGGATTGGCTGTCGGGATGAAGATTAGCATCAGCGCAGTCAGCACTACCAAAAGGAAGACCTCAGAAAGACACCCTCCAAGACCAAACAGTGACTTTGGTTTGAGAGTAGGTAGTCAGTGGCAAGGCGTCAGGGAGTGCTTAAAGCTCAAGTGATATTTCATTGCAGTGTCTCCATCTTTCCCTAACCAAAAGTAAGTGCGAAGGGGTTGAGAGACACGCTTTTGCTAATAGAGCAAGTAGTAATGTTTGGCTCAAGCTGCTTTGCAAAGCAACAGCTCAGCAAAACCTACAGAAAAGCTCAAGTAAAGTCCATTCAACTTTAGTGTTGCAACAGTGGTGATAGCAGTTAGGACAGTTGCACGTTCCGCCTACGGGATGTGGGATCTCAGGTAAATTTCCACCTTCCCTGAAGACTACACGTGTGGAAAGTGAACACAACTGCGACACCTGGGAGACCGTGTTCGGGAGCTGGAGCTGAATGTATTCAGGATCATCCGAGATACTGAGGACTTCATAGATAAGAGCTTTCTTGTTGTGGTCACACCCAAGAACCGCAGCAATCATGTTTCTGCAATGACTATAAT
>NW_025188251.1:0-3106 GCF_004010195.1 Chiloscyllium plagiosum | reverse complement strand
TCTGGGCCAAACCTTTGCTGTGTGGATATAGACAGCACCAAAGCAAAGTTGGAGGATGTGGAACAGAAGCTTACTTCTCTATCGGATGAGGTCGGGGTTTTGAATCAGAGACTGGACCATCAGCTTCCTGGCTTATCTTCAGGCAGCTCTCCATGGAATGATCAGTTCCACAAACGATTCCAACACATTGAACGAAGACTGAACCAAACTGAGAAAAATCTTGAAAAACGCATCATGTCCCATCTGAAAAATCTGAGGCATGAATTTGGCGGTAGAATCTATGGGAATGAGGAGCGAGTTAACGCAATAGTGTCTGTTGTGGGCAATGGTACAGTTTTTGATGATTGGGTGAGAGACACAGTCACTGGTTTAGGTGAAGACATTGCAAAGTTAAAGAATATTGTAGGAGCAGATGGAGAAAACCTGGTGACAGTGACGTCAAATGTGCATGACCTGGAATCCAAGCTGCAAATAGCTGTCAATGGCTGTGCACAGATCTGTAGCCCTCCCCAAGTCACGGTCACAGATGATGACCAAAATCCCTCTGAGATGCTGGATATTTTAACCAAACTTCAGACCAATATTATGAAGAATGAGGCTAATATTCAAAACATTGGGTCAAACATTCATAATCTTACTATAGGAGGTAATTCATTCAAGAACATGCTTCATCAGTTCGGGCAGGATATTGATCAAATAAAGAGAAAGATGTATTCGAATGTGGAACAAATGGACTTCATTAGCTCCAGTGTCCGGGACTTGGACAGCAAGATCCAAAGTGCGATTGAAACCAGTGTTACAGAATGCAATACCATGAAAGATGAAATCCTTCTGCAACAGAATGAAATTAACATGCGAGTTAATGAATTGACCGAGGAATTGGAGAAACTGAAGGAGAAAGCTGGCCGTTCAGAGTATAACTGCAGCTCAATGTGCTCAACATTTCAGAAAGAATTAAACCGATTAAAAGAGGAGCTCAGGCACCCTGCCAACAATTATAAAGACCTGCTGTTTAAAATGGAAACCTTCAACAAGACTCTCGATAGGTTTGGAATGTTTGGTGGCAATTTGGGTGTTGACCTTGGCTCGATGCAGGGAGAACTGAAAGATGTCATTGTGACCTTCAATTCCATCAATAGCACCTTGAAGAGCCTCCGGGATTTTGTTCACCAGCAGAGCCATAACACAAATATGTTGAACACAACTTTCTCTGAAAGTACAGACAGACTGATTACAGATATCAGCAGGATTCAGGAAGAGCTAACTGATCACATTGAAGACAGTAACAATAAGTTCATAAATTTTCAGAATGAGTTGGGCAAGTTGAATGGCCACATGGTGGTGGAAATTGCAGAATGCAGGGAATCCAGTGAAGGACTTGACCATCGAATATCCAAACTGGAGAACATCTGTGTCAAATTGGATTCTGTGTCACAGAGTCTGGAAAAAATCAAAGAGGGCTTAAACAGACATGTCTCCAGCCTGTGGAACTGTCAAAGAGAATTGAATACAACACTGCAGACCCACTCTGGGACGTTGCGAAATATCCAGGACACTCAGCTGGGAATCCTGAATCAAAAAATCAGAATGCTGAACCAGTCCATGGCTGAAATACACACGACAGTACACAATTTCACAATTCAGGATTTCATTGGTGAGTAGCACTCAATAATTAAACAACAGTTTACTCAGCTACCTCTACACTGTCCCTCATCAAACTCTCCCAGGATAGGGACAGCACAGGGTTAAACACACAGCAAATCTCCCTCTACACTGTCCCTCATCAAACTCTCCCAGGACAGATACTAGCAAGCTGGCACTGAAAGTAATCGATTAACAGAAAAACACTGCATTATTTATAATAAAAAGTAGAGTCAACAAAGTCTTAGCAGATGACTGGTAGTGGTTTAACCTGGGGGTCTCCACACCAGGTGAAGGGTGGGGTTAAAAAAGGGGAGTGCTTTATGGCATTGTTGGCTAATGTGGAAACTGAGCACGTGTTCTGCATCACAGACTGGCTCGCCTGCCAAGTCTGCTAACTGATTTCCTGCAGTTATTGCAACAAATGTAGTCTCTAGGAGTAACTTTTTCACGCAGAGGGTGGTGTGAATGTGGAATGAGCTGGCAGAGGAAGTGGTGGAGGCTGGTACAATTACACCATTTAGAAGGCATCTTGATGGGTATATGAATATGAAGGGCTTAGAGGGATGTGGACCAAATGCTGGCAACCTTTTGGGGTGGCACAGTGGCTCAGTGGTTAGCACTGCAGCCTCACAGCACCAGGGTCCCAGGTTCAATTCCAGCCTCGGACGACTGTCTGTGTGGAGTTTGCACATTCTCCCCGTGTCTGCGTGGGTTATCTCCGGGTGCTCCGGTTTCCTCCCACAGTCCAAAGATATGCAGGTCAGGTGAATCGGCCATGCTAAATTGTCCCTCGTGTTAGATGCATTAGTCAGAGGGAAATAGGTCTGGGTGGGTTACACTTCGGAGGGTCGGTGTGGACTTGTTGGGCCGAAGGGCCTGTTTCCACAGTGTAGGGAATCTAATCTTAAAAAAAAGGGGACTATATCAGGTTGGGATATCTGGTCAGTGTCCATGAGTTGGACCAAAGTCTGATTCCATGTTATATGACTCTGTGACTTGAAATCGTAAAAATAAATTAATTTCAAATTTGAACTATACTCTTTAAAATCCAAATGTGTGTGGCATGATGGGACTATCCTATGAAGGGAGTTTTTTTATCATTCACTCATGGGATGTGGGTGTCGCTGCTTGGTCAGCTTTTATTACCCGTCCTGAGCTGTCCTTCAGAAGGTGACAATAAGCTGCCTTCCTGAACCAGTGCACACCAGCTGCTGCTGCAGTTAGACCCACAACATTATCAGGGACAGAATGCAGGACATTGACCGAATGATAGTGAAGGAATGATGTTGTATTTCCAAAACAGGATGGCAACTCAGGGACAACCGCACAGCTTGACCGGGTCACCCGCACCGAGTGACAGGGACACCCGCACCGAGTGACCGGGTCACCCGCACCGAGTGACAGGGACACCCACACCGAGTGACCAGGTCACCCGCACCGAGTGACAGGGACACCCGCACCG
>NW_025188250.1:0-3106 GCF_004010195.1 Chiloscyllium plagiosum | reverse complement strand
CGAACATGGTGACTATCCCCCTAACAACGGGCATGGTGACAATCCCCAAATCTGAACATGGTGACAATCCCCAACACCGGGCATGGTGACAATCCCCAACCCCGAGCATGGTGACAATCCCCAACTCTGAGCATGGTGACAATCCCCAAAACAGAACATGGTGACAACCCCCCACACCGGGAATGGTGACAATCCCCAGAACCGAACATGGTGACTATCCCCCTAACAACGGGCAGGGTGACAATTCCCAAAACTGAACATGGTGACAATCCACAACACCGGGCATGGTGACAATCCCCAACACCGAGCATGGTGACAATCCCCAAAACTGAACATGGTGACAATCCCCAACACCAGGCATGGTGACAATATCCAACAGCGAGCATGGTGACAATACCCAACAGCGAGTATAGTGACATTTCACAACACCAAACATGGTGACAATCTCCATCACCGAGCATGGTGACAATCCACTATACCGGGCATGGTGACAATCCCCAACACTGGGTATGGTGACAATCCCCAACACCGAGCATGGTGACAATCCACAACACCGGGCATGGGGAAAATACCCAACACCAAACATGTTGACAATCTCCATCACCGAGCATGGTGACAATCCACTATTCCGGGCATGGTGACAATCCCCCACATTGGGAATGGTGACAATCCCCAACACCGAGCATAGTGACAATCTCCATCATTGAGCATGGTGACAATCTCCATCACCGAGCATGGTGACAATCCCCATCACCAGGAATGGTGACAATCCCCAACACCGAGCATGGTGACAATCTCCATCACCGAGCATGTTGACAATCCCCAACACCAGGCATGGTGACAATCCCCAACACTGGGCATGGTGACAATCTTCATCACTGAGCATGGTGACAATCTCCATCACCGAGCATGGTGACAATTGCCAACACGGTGCATGGTGACAGTCCACAGCACCGGGCATGGTGACAATCCCCAACACCGAGCATGGTGAAAATCCCCAACAACGAGTATAGTGACAAGCCCCAACACCGCGTATGGTGACAATCCCCAACACAGAACATGGTGACAATCCCCAAAACAGAACATGGTGACAACGCCCAACACCGAGCATGGCGACAATCCCCAGAACCGAACATGGTGACAATCCCCAAAACTGAACATGGTGACAATCCCCAAAACAGAACATGGTATCAATCCACAACACCCTGCATGGTGACAATCCCCAACACCGAGCATGGTGACAATCCCCAACACCGGGCATGGTGACAATACCCAACACCGAGCATGGTGACAAGCCCCAACACCGAACATAGTGACAATCCCCAAAACCGGGAATGGTGACAATCCACAATACCAAGCATGGTGACTTTCCCCATAACCAGGCATGGTGACAAACCACAACACCGAGCATGGTGAAAATCCCCAACACCGGGCATGGTGACAATCCCTAACACCGAGTATGGAGACAATCCTCAACACCGGGCATGGTGACAAACCCCAACACCGAGCATGGTGAAAATCCCCAACACCGGGCATGGTGACAATCCCCAACACCGGGTATGCTGACAATCTCCATTACCGAGCATGGTGACAATCCCCAACACGGGGCATGGTGACAATCCCCAACACGGGGCATGGTGACAATCCCCAACACCAAACATGGTGAAAATCCCCAAAATCGTGCATGGTGACAATCCTCAACACCGTGCATGGTGACAATCCCCAACACCGAGCATGGTGACAATCCCCAACACCGGGCATAGTGAAAATCCCCAACACTGAGCATGGTGACAATCCCCAACACCAAGAATAGTGACATTCCCCAACACCGAGCATGGTGACAATCCCCAACACCGGGCATGGTGACAATCCCCTATACCGAGCATGGTGAAAATCCCCAACATCAGGCATGGTGACAATCCCCAACACCGAGCATGGTGACAATACCCAACACCGGGCATGGTGACAATCCCCTATACCGAGCATGGTGAAAATCCCCAACACCAGGCATGGTGACAATCCCCAACACCGAGCATGGTGACAATCCCCAACACCGGGCACGGTGACAATCCCCAACACCAAGTATGCTGACAATCTCCATTACCGAGAATGGTGACAATCCCCAACACGGGGCATGGTGACAAACCCCAACACGGGGCATGGTGACAATCCCCAACACCAAACATGGTGACAATCCCCAAAATCGTGCATGGTGACAATCCTCAACACCGCGCATGCTGACAATCCTCAACACCGGGCATGGTGACAAACCCCAACACCGAGCATGGTGAAAATCCCCAACACCGGGCATGGTGACAATCCCCAACACCGAGTATGCTGACAATCTCCATTTCCGAGCATGGTGACAATCCCCAACACAGGGCATGGTGACAATCCCCAACACGGGGCATGGTGACAATCCCCAACACCAAGCTTAGTGACATTCCCCAACACCGGGAATGGTGACAATCCCCAACACCGAGCATGGTGACAATCCCCAACGCTGGGTATGGTGACAATCCCCAACACCGAGCATGGTGACAATCCACAACACCGGGCATGGGGAAAATACCCAACACCAAACATGGTGACAATCTCCATCACCGGGCATGGTGACAATCCACTATACCGTGCATGGTGACAATCCCCACATTGGGAATGGTGACAATCCCCAACATCGAGCATAGTGACAAACTCCATCATTGAGCATATCCCCAACAACGAGTATAGTGACAAGCCCCAACACCGCGTATGGTGACAATCCCCAACACAGAACATGGCGACAATCCCCAAAACAGAACATGGCGACAACGCCCAACATCGAGCATGGCGACAATCCCCAGAACCGAACATGGTGACAATCCCCAAAAGTGAACATGGTGACAATCCCCAAAACAGAACATGGTATCAATCCACAACACCCTGCATGGTGACAATCCCCAACACCGAGCATGGTGACAATCCCCAACACCGGGCATGGTAACAATACCCAACACCGAGCATGGTGACAATCCCCAACAGCGAATATAGTGACAATACCCAACACCGAACATGGTGACAATCCCCAACACCTGGCATGGTGACAATACCCAACACCGAACATGGT
>NW_025188249.1:0-3106 GCF_004010195.1 Chiloscyllium plagiosum | reverse complement strand
ATTGAACCCGGGTCTCTGGTGCTGTGAGGCCGCCGTGCTAACCACTGTGCCACCTATAAAGATTAGATTCCCTACTGTATGGAACCAGGCCCTTCAGCCCTGTGAAGAGTAACCCACCCAGACCCATTCCTCTATCCTATAATTACCCCTGACTAATGCACCTACCCTTTTTGGATTGTGGGAGGAAACCAGAGCAAACTCCACACAGACAATCAGCCTAGGCTGGAATCGAACCAGGATCCTTCGTGCTATGAGGTAGCTGTGTTAACCACTGAGCCACCGTACCACCATGTAAATAGATCCCTGAAAGTTGCCACCCAGGATGACAGTGCTGTTAAGAAGGCATATGGTGTGTTAGGTTTCATTGGTAGAGGGATTGGTTTCCGGAGCCGCAATGTCATGCTGCAAGTATACAAAGCGCTGGTGCGGCCACACTTGGAATATTGTGTACAGTTCTGGTCGCCCCATTACAGGAAGGATGTGGATGATTGGAAAAGGTGCAGAGGAGATTTACCAGGATGTTGCCTGGTCTGGAGGGAAAGTCTTATGAGGAAAGGCTGAGAGACTTGGGTCTGTTCTCATTGGAAAGAAGAAGGCTAAGGTGGGATTTGATAGAGACATACAAGATGATCAGAGGATTAGCTAGGGTAGACAGTGAAAGACGTTTTCCTAGGATGATGATGTCAACTTGTATGAGGGGGCATAACTACAAATTGAGGGGTGATAGATTTAAGACAGGTGTCAGAGGCAAGTTCTTTACTCAGAGTGGCAAGGGCGTGAAATGCCCTACCTGCCAATGTAGTTAACTCAGCTATATTAGGGTGATTTTAAACAATCCTTGGATAAGCACATGGATGATGAAGGGATAGTGTAGGGGTTGATTAGTTCACAGGTCAGCGCAACATCGAGGGCTGAAGAGCCTATTCTGCGCTGTATTGTTCTATGTAGTCCGCACCTCCGTACTCGCGGGTTTGAGTGGCTGTCGGAGGGGAGGGCTGTGGCGGTGAGGGTGACCAGGGTCGGGGACGTGCTGGGTGCCGGGGGCCTGGGCTGGACGCTGCCGCAGGACATAGCGAGCAGGGCAGCGGTAGACGTCCGGTACGTGGCCACTGCCATCCGACGCCTTAAAACGGCAGTGCTCGGACCCGACGTAGTGCACCAGTTTGAGGACGCTCACGTGTGCGGTGGGATCCCGTCCGCGCTCACCCCAGCCCGGACCGAATTTCACATTGGCCCCAAGGTCCCGTACTTCCCGCGGGAGCCTGTGCCCCACAACCTGAGCTGCCTCCGGAATTTTAATTTTGTTTCTTTCAAGGATGTAAAAAGGCAGGCCCTGTATAGACTGCTGCTGCACACCGTCCACCTCTTCTCCCTCATCCACCGTCCGGACACGCCTTGGCATGCCCATTTGCCACCGGGCGGTGGGGATCCCCAGTGGAGGGCTCTCTACACGGGAGTCCTCCCCCTTTCTCTCGGGGATCTGGGGTGGAGGGTGCTGCACGCAGCAGCCCCCTGCAACCGCAGATTGCGGTGGTTCACGGACTCCCAGCCCAACTGCTTGTTCTGTGGCGCCGTGGAGTCCGTGGACCACGTGTATATTGGGTGTGGGCGTTTGCACTCCCTTTTTGATTGCCTGAAAAACCTTCTCCTCTGTTTTTGGCTGCACTTCAGTCCCACACTCCTGATCTTTGGGCACCCGGTACGGAGGAAGGAGGGCAGGTCTGAAGACCCCCTCGTGGGTCTGCTCCTGGGCCTGGCCAAACTGGCCATCAACAGGTCCAGGCAGCGGGCCGCGGAGGGGGTCGTTAGGGCCGACTGCCTGCCCCTCTTCCGCGGTTACGTTAGAGCCCGGGTGTCCTTGGAGAAGGAGCACGCGGTGTCCACCAACACCCTGGAGTTGTTCAGGGAGAGGTGGGCGCCGCAGGGAGTGGAGTGCATCATTTCTCCCTCCAACTCTATTTTGATTTAGTCCCTACCCTCCCCTTCACTGTTTTGATCACACAGCACTGCCCTTTGATGTAAAGGGCAGTGTTTGTCACTGGCCACCCGGGTGTTTGCCTATTTCAGGCCTGGGTATCCTGTTGCGGGAACGCAACTTCACCATCTCCGAGGTGGTGGGCGGGCGTCTCCTCGTCGTGGATGTTACATACAGAAACACTCCCGTGAGACTAATCAACATGTATGCCCCAGCAGGTAAGAGTGAACGGTTGGCCGTCCTGCAACAGCTTCCACTGTTGCTGGCTACGTCCAGGCCGGTCATTCTGGCCGGAGACTTCAACTGCATCATTGATGCAGATGGACGATCCGGCGGGAGGGCAGTAAACTGGACGCTACGTCCAGAGCCCTGAAGGAAACGGTCAAAGATGCCAAGCTGCACGATGTCTTCAGCACCCCTGCAGACGGAGTGCAGCGTAGATACACCTGGTCACGGGCAGATGGGTCTATCCGCTCAAGGATAGATTACCTGTTTGTGTCCCGAACGCTCTCGGTCAGAACCACCGACGTCAAGCCGGTGTTCTTCTCTGACCACTGCCTCCTGCTGGCTGACTGTCACTTACAGGACGAGCAGCAGGCTGGTAAGGGAATGTGGAAGCTGAACACTTAGCTGTTGACCCCGGGAAACATCGAGGAGCTCAAGAGGGATTACGCAGCGGACTGGTGGGAACCAGTAAAAGGGAACGTCAAGAGGTTCTTCATCCTCAAAGGTGTTCAGGAGGTGAGAGAGAGGCGGGGAAAACTGTCCAAACTCCAGGAAAGTATGCAGAACCTGCTCCTGCTGCAGACGTTGTGGGTCGATGTCGCGGAGGACCTCCAGGAGGTGAAGGGCCAGCAAGCCTTGCTCTTTGCCTCGGAGGCCTCCAAGATAATCTTCTGGTCCAGAGTCCGCTCGGTGGAGCAGGATGAGACGTGCTCATGTTTCTTCTTCCAGAAGGTGCACAAAGAGAGCTCCGTGCTCAGCAACCTGAAGGAAGAAGATGGCTCGGTAACGTCATCTCAGGCTGACATCATGAGGATCAGCAAATCCTTCTATGTCAGTCTGTATGACTCGAAGCCAACTGACAGCGTGACCTCTCAGTCGTTCCTGTCCTCTATCACGGAGGTCCTA
>NW_025188248.1:0-3105 GCF_004010195.1 Chiloscyllium plagiosum | reverse complement strand
GTCAGTGTGACCCTGGGTAAATAAGGGTGAGGCAGACAGGGTGACAGTAACGGTGTCATTGTGATGGATTATGGGTGACAGAGTGAGTGGGAAGGGGTCATGGTGACTGTAATTCAGTGACTGCCAGAGGGTCAGGGTGACACTGATGGAGTGATTATTATGGTGCGAGGGTGACAGTGATAGAGTGAATTTGAAGGGTTAAGCGTGAAGATGATGGATAGAGGTTGAGGTATCAAGGAGTAGGTGATGAAGTGAGTTTGATGGAGTAAGAGTGACGGTGACAGATTTTTTGTGAGGTCGTCAGGGTGACAGTGATGGACTAGTGTGGGGGCAATAGAGTGAGCATGACAGTCTGAGTGTAATGGACTCAGCCTGTCAGTAACAGAGTGTGTGTGAGGGGTACAGCATAACGGTGACGGTGTTAGCGTGAAGGCATAAATGTGAGGCTGTGAGTTGATAGTGATGGAATGAGTGTGAGGGATTCAGGGTGATTGTGAGGGAGTGAATGTGAGGCGTGCAGGGTGACAGAGAAGGAGTGAGGCGTGCAGGGTGACAGGGAATGAGTGAGGGTGAGCGAGTCAGTGTGACAATGATGCAGGTAATGTGAGGGTGTCAGTGTGATAGTGATGGAGTGAGCATAAGGAGGTCAATGTGAAGGTGACGGAATGAGTGTGCGTGGGTCGGGTGATGGTGTCTGACTGACTGTGAGCACGTCAGTGTGACGATGAGGGTGTTGGTCTGAGGGGGTGAGAGTGACAGTGAAGGAGTGAGTTTAAGATGTTAGTGAGTAGGTGAGGAGTGGGTGGTGACAGGGTCAGAATGACGGTGATGGATTATGTGAGGGGGACAGGTCGACAGTGATGGACTGAGTGTGACAAGGTCAGGGTGACAGTGATAGAATGAATGTGATGTGGTTAGGTTGACAGTGATGGAGCGAGTGTGAATGGGTCAAGGTGATGTTGACGGAGTGTGTTTGAGGTAGTCATCGTGATGTTGATGTAGTGAGAGTGAGGAGATCAGGGTGATGATGAAGGAGTGAGTGTGAACGCGTCTGAGTTACTTTGACGGATGTGTATGAATGGGACAGAGTGACGCAGTGACTGTGAAGGAATCACAGAGTCTGAGACGGAGTGCGTTTTAATGTGGCAGGGAGATGCAGTGTGTGTAACGGAGTCTGGTTTAAGGTGGTGGATTAAGTGTGAATTGGCCAATGTGATATTAACGGAATGAGTTTGAGGGTTCAGGATTGATTTGATGGAGTGGGTGTGAGTGTGTCAGGGTGATGGCGATGGAGTGAGTGTGATGGGTGAAGGGTGACAGTGACAGTGTGAGTCTGAGTGGTGAGGGTCTCGGTGACGGGGTGAGTGTGAGGGGGTCAGGGTGACTGTGACGGAGTTAGTGTGAATGGGTCAGTGTGACGGTGATGGAGTGAGTGCGAGGGGTTCAGAGTGACATTGACGTGGTGAGAGTAAGGGGCGCAAGTTAATGGTATAGTAGTGAGCATGACGATGAAAGAGCTAATGTGAGGGCGTCAGAGACACAAAGTGCAGTAAGCATGAGAAGGTCGGGGTGATGGTGACCAAGTGGGGGATGAGAGGGTCAGGTGAACGTTGACGTAATGAGTGTGAGTGGGTCAGGTGAATGGAGTGAGTGTGAGGATGTCAGTAACCGAATGAGTGTGAGGTTTCAGGGTGTAAGTGATGGAGTGAGTGTTAGGTGGTAAGAGTGACTTTGACGATGTGAATGTGACTGGGTCAGTGTAAGGAGTAAGTGTGAGGTGGTCATGGTGACGGACTGAATCGAATGGGTTAGTGTGTCACAGTGATTGTGAGGGAATCGAGGTGACAGAGACGGAATGAGTGTGAATGATTCAGGCTTGACACAGTGTGTGTGAGGGTTTCAGGTCGGAGTGGGAATGTGTTGGTCAGTGTGGCGATGATGGAGTGACTATGAGTGGTCAGGGTTTCGGTAATCAAGTGAGTGTGATGGTGATTGTGTGACAGTGACAGATTGTTTGTGAGGGGTCAAGGTGACAGTGACAGAGGGGTGTGATGGTGTCAGGGTGACGGCGGCGGAGTGAGCCTGAGGGACCAGGGTGTGAGGGTGTCACGGTGGTGGTGTTGGAGTGAGGGTGAATGGGTTAGGGTGGCGGTGATTCTGTGAGATAGAGGGAGGGTCAGTTTGACGGTGACTGACTGAGTGTGACGAGGTCATAGTGATGGTGATACATTGCGTGTGAGAATGTGAGGGAGTCAGTAACAAAGTGAGTGTGAGTGTGTCAGTGTGACAGTGGTGGAGTGAGAGTGAGTGTGTTCAGGTGAGTGAGACGCAGTCATGATGATGTGACGGAGTGCCCCTGAGGGTGTCAGGATGACAGTGATGGTGTGAGTGTGAGCGGGCCAGGGCGAGGGTGTTCAATTTAGTGTTAGAAGATCAGGATAACGGTGATGTGGATTATCAGTTAACTTTTTATAAAACGGAATTAAGTATCTAATGATGACAATGAATCCATTGATGATTATTGTAAAAACCCATTAATTTCACGCATGTCCTTTAGTGAAGGAAACTGCCGTGCCTGCCTGGTGTGGCCAGCATGTGATTCCAGACCCACAGCAATGTGTTTCGCTCTTAACTGCCCTCTGAGCAATTATAGATGGGCAATAAATTCTGCCTAGCCATTGACACTCCCATCCTGTGAATAATCAAAAAAAAAACTATTGAAAATCCATATCGAGAATTGGATTAGTTTTGTCACAGATTTTACTGATCGATTTATACGGAATTATAAAACAATAACCACAGAAGAGAAGAATCCAATGTATAGAAGAACAACTAGCAATTCAGAAATAAAGCGATAGCAATGAGAGAGTTGTTCAGGTGCTTTTCAGTTTAGGCTGTGGTCGGGACATGCCTTTGCTCATGTCATGATTGGGAAATATCTTTTGACAGACAGTATCAATAGGCTTTTCCTGAAGATAGGAGATCCATCTACCAGTTGTGGTTTGAGGAAATGGCTGTGTGAAGCAGAGGAATCAGCCAAACAAATTTTGGGACGGGAGCTGGGGTGGGATGAGGAGACTGGAAAATGAGTGTATGGAGGAAAGG
>NW_025188247.1:0-3105 GCF_004010195.1 Chiloscyllium plagiosum | reverse complement strand
ATCCAACATGGCTGGAGGGACTTACCATCTCACCGATGCCCCTGGATATTCCGTGATCACTGCTATTGGTGCCATCTTTCAAACCGTTGAACTTTCTCACTTTGGAGCGACCCTGTACAGTTGATCCCGTTCATGGCGGATAAGGGGAATTAATCAACAATATTTCATCTCTCTCGCTCTCTCTCCCTCTCTCTCTCCACTTATGTTATATTCAAACACAATTAATAATTCTGGCTCACTCTGTCTCATATTATTGTATTCAGCCAAACACTGCTTCCAAACACTTGTCCCGTGATGAAATACAATTTTAAGCAGAAAACGTTTTTATCCTCAGCTGTTATCTTGACTGTTATCTGAATTGTACCACTTTCCTTGTTATGGACGTTTCTTTTGCCCTTTGTCTGTGACTGTTTCTGTCTGTAACAGTAAAACTGTCTCCCACTCAGTTTGCTGGACGGCTGATTTGTGATGCAGAGGGAGTCCAGCAGAGCAGATTCAATTCCCCACACTGACAGAGGTTACCATGAAGCGGACGCTCTCTCAACAATGGGCAATCCAGCATGGCCAATCCACTCTAAACTGCACATCTTAGTACTCTGGAAGGAAACTGGAGAAGTGGGGGGAAGTGGGGGGAATCCATATAGATAAGTGGTGAATGTTAGGGTCACCTGAGGTTTGGAACTGAACCCAGCTCCTTCGTGACCTGGGGCAGCAGTGCCAACCACATATCCATCATTCTCCTCAGTAGGTTCTATTAATTACCTGTAGCTAACTAAAAAAATCTAACTGAGTTGTTCTGATAACTGAACCTTTCTTAGACCTTTAGCATTGGCCATATTACCAACCTGGTTACATTTAAAATCTGCTGTGAACAGTAGAGGAGTGGGACCAGAAAGGGAAACAGTGGCACCCTCCAATCTCAGTCAGAACCGGCGGGAGGAGAAATTCGCAAAGTGGGAATTCATTCAAGTGGGAATTCCGTTTCCCAGAAGTTTGGAAGGGCTGAATCATTAATTATTTTGAGGCTGGCTTAATCTGATTGTACACAGACAGGTGAATCATGGATAATCATAATCCATAACTTATCCCCCAGGATAATCCATCAGTCTATCTATACCATCAAGCCAAGTGATGGTTCAGTGGCGCGTTTGGGTGAACTTGCCAGAGTCAGAACCACGTGTATCTAAATCTAATGACAACCCAATAAGCTACCGCACTTGACTGGTTACATTCCAAACAGGTGAATTACCATCTGATGGAGAGGGGGAAATGATCCCATGACTAACAGGTAAGAGCGAAGCTCTGCAGTCCTGTCACATTCAGTCATCAGTGTCCATGGACTATTAAACAACATACTGGAGCAGGGGACTCCACAAATATCCCCATCCTAAATATCGGAACGGCCCTGTACATCAGTGTAAAAGACAAGGATGCAGTCTCTGCACCATCCTCTGCCATGAGTGTTGAGTCGATAATCCACCCCATCCTCCTCATGATGCTCACAGATTCATAGATGCCAGTCTTCAACCGATTCTATTTGCTGCACGTGACATGAAGAAACAGCTGAACACAGTAGTTACAACAAAGGCAATGGTCCCTGACCCCATACCTGTAATAGGACTGAAGACTTGTGCTGCACAACAAGCCGTGTCCTTGGGGAAGCTGTTTCATTCCAGCTCCAACTCTGACATCCGCCTGGCCACGTGGAAAATTTCTCAACTATATCCAGTCCCATAACAAGGGAATGACTACAGTCTGACCATTTACCATGCCCTCAGTCCCGTTTTGACAGAGCTATCCAGTAGCATAGAAATAACCTGCTCAGTGTGGTTTCTGACAGGTCCACATGAGGAAATCGTGCTGTTGTGGAATTGTCACTGGATTACAAATCCAGAGCAGGATAATGCTCTGGCAGCTGGTGGAAATTAATAACAATTAATAACGTATCGCAATATAAAATCTGGCGTCAGTAACAGTGACCTTGAAGCCATTGTCGATTCCCCAATGTACTTTCAAGAAGTGAATCTCCTGTGCTTTCCTGGTCTGGCCGAAAAGTGACTCCAGACACACAGGCACGTGAGAAACTCTTCAATGGTCTCTGAATCGGCCAAGCAAGACCCTCAATTGTATCAAACTGTTCCGGGTCTTAAAGGATAAAACCGGACAGAACACCGAGTACCAGCCTCGGCATTGGAAAAGGGAATGGGAAACACAGTCCTGTCATCCTGCAGAGATCTCCTTCCTAACATCTGAGATCTTGTGACAACAGTTTTCGAGCTTTCCCACAGACTGCACAAAACATCGGGAAAGGAGGAGGTCTTTAGACACATTGAGCTTTCTCCATTCTCGTTCACGGTGAAAATGTTCTCAATGCAGTTTTCCCCACACAGTGTTCATAACCCTTCGTATGTTTAAACATCGGGACATATACAATAAGAATTACTGTAGTCCCGTCGGTCCATCAATTTATCTCCTCCATTTAATATACAGGCCGTTCTCCAATAATGTGGGTTTGTTAAAAACGATTTGGCTGCAATACGATTATGAATTGTGCACCTTTCTTTATAAAGCGAGCTCCTGTTCACTGTGACGTGATTCCATTCCCGGCCCCAGCTGAACAGCAAAACCCAGCCTCAGGATCCTCTGTCTGCCAAATGCACCCTCGATATGTTCAGCTAATCCAGGAATGTAATCCGTTCTGCAAGCCTTGAAACTGAGACTGAAACTGGGAATTATTACCGAGTTTTGAGAAGATATGAGGCACAGGGTGAGGTTCTCCATGTATGAACCTTCCAGCGAGCAAACCTGCATCCAGAACTGGGAATTGTAGTCGACATTGAGAAGAAACTTTATTTCAAACAAGGGGAAAAATCTTGGGGAGAAATCTTGGGACAGCAGAGTGGCTTCGTGATTATCACCAGGGACGCGGGTTCAATTTCCTCATTGGGTGACTGTCTGTGTGCAGTTTGCACGTTCTCCCTGTGTCTGCGTGGGTTTCCTCCGGGTGCTCCAGTTTCTTCCCACAAAGATGTGCTGGTCAGGTGAATTGGTCATGCTAAATTGGCATAGCGCTAGTCACGAGTGAATATAGGGTCGAGAAATGGG
>NW_025188246.1:2103-3105 GCF_004010195.1 Chiloscyllium plagiosum | reverse complement strand
GTGTAGTCCCAACACTGACCCCTGCGGAGCTCCTGTCATCACCAGTTGCCATCGTGAAAAATACCCCTTTCTTCACACTCTCTGCCTTGTGCCAATCAGACAAATCCCCTATCCATGCTCAGCATATTGTTCTGAAATGGAAATTTCATTCCACACCCACTGCTGGATTTATTTTTCTGTCTGGCTGTAAACAGCAGAGTTTCACCATGACCTTCCCATCAGTAATTCCCTGGAAAAGGTGGTGGTGAGCTGCCTTGCTGACCCACTGCAGGCCGTTGTGTGTAGGGCCAGACACAGTGCTGGGTGGATGGAACGTGCCTTGGAAATTCTGGTGTTTCCGTGCACCAGGAGCTCATGTCCTTCCAGGGTACAGTGGTTTCGGTTTTGGGAAGTGCTGTTGAAAGAGCCTTCCTCAGTGACCTCAGTGCTACTTGTAGATATTTTATTCCTTCCTTCACTCATTCATTGACACGAGCTTTGTTTGCAGAGCCAACATTTATTGTTGATTTGGAGTTGTCCCTGAGAAGGTGGTAGTGAGCTGCCTCCCTGAGCCACTGCATCAACCGTTTGAACTGTTGTTATCTGTGTCCCCACCAGCAGGCGCTACAACACTCCTCACGTCTGTAACTGCAGACAGATAATGCAGCTCTCCCTTTTATATCTGACATCCTCCCCGATGTATAACTCTTATAGTTCCTCACTATATCTCACCTCCTCAATTCCCATCTGTGCTAGAGATCACTAAATTTTTAAATTCTTGTTTAAACTTCTGATCACCCAAAATCTCTCCCTTTTTAAAATTGTAACCCCTTCAGGTTCTGTTACTCTCCATATAACTGTAATCAATGACAGCACAGCTTCCCTTCCTAAATCTTTGTAATTACAATGGTTATGTGTGCTAAATTTGGCCATTATCTTCCTCCTTACACATCACAGGACTTACAGCCCCTACAATCCCACTATTTGGAATGCTCCCATTTTCTGCATCTCCTCATGTCCTGG
>NW_025188246.1:0-1462 GCF_004010195.1 Chiloscyllium plagiosum | reverse complement strand
CCAAAAAGTGCCGGTTAGATGCATTAGTCATGGAAAATGCCAGGTTGCAGAGATTGAGTTGGGAAGCGGGGTGGGGAGTGGGGTTTGTATGGGATGGCTTTTGGAGGATCAGCATGTCGATGTGTCAAATGGCCTGCTTACTCACTGCAGGGATTCTATGATTAACACCTTCGTTGCAGAAATCAATTGAGAAAATAATCTCTGAGTTAATTCCAGTACCCTTTCTTAATGAGGAGATTAAATCTGTGCACTTTATCCAGATATCATCTCACTAAGATCCTGTATAGCAACATCAATATTTTACCAGCCTGCTGTTAGGTTCCATGTCAGGTTAGAGTAGGCTCAGCTGTCAAAGGGAACACACATTGTTGAAAACAAATGGTGTACTGACCTTCATTTCAGGAGGATTTGTGTCCAGGAGTAAGGGTGTCTTACTGCAGCTGTACAGAGCCTTGGTGACACTCCATCTCGACCATTGTGCAGTATTGTGTGCAGTTTTGGTCTGCGTATCTAATGAAGGACAAACCTTACATTGAGGGAGAGCAGTGAAGGATGACCAGACTGATCTCTGGGATGCCAAACTTGGTGTGGGAGCAGCGTTTTGGGTGACTGTGCTTGCATTCCATGAGGTTTAAGAAAAGGGGTGAACGATATAAAACTCCGACAGTGGGGGACAGATTGGAAGCAGGGATGAGAATTCCCCTGGGCGGGATGTTGAAAACACGGGGTCACAGTGTTAGGTACAGACAGGCCAAAGTATGTTGAGATGAGACTAAATGTCTGCACTCAGGGACTGGTGAACCTGGGGAATTCTCCCCCTGATCAGGCTGTGAAAGCTGAGGTACTGAATATAAATAAGGATTTCAAGACACAGAAGGAATGGGGAGAGTGCAGGAGTTTTGTGTGGCGATATAGAGTCAGCAATCATTACAGGCAATTATTCAATAATGTGGCAGCTGTATTCCTGTGGAACACCTTATTATAGAAAACGGTGCAATATAAATAATAGGGCCAATGGGAAAAAGAGGCTTCAGTGCGAACCCTCAAAATTACCAGTAAAAATCAAAACAAAAATAATAGTCAGTAGAACACAAACAATAGCACAGGCTACATAAATCTTAAAACCGTATATTGTAATGAATTAATACAGTAAATGTCACACTTTAATACTACAGTCACTGACTACAGCACTGTACCTTTCATCAAGATCTTCACCAGAAAGCACGCGAGCTGACTGACCACGTTATGTCGATGCAGAATTCCAGTTCTCTCCAAGATATTCCCCTCCCGGTTTGAAATAAAGTTCTTTCTAAATGTAGACTACAAATCCCACATTCAGGCTCAGTTTCAAGGCTTGCAGAGCGGATTACATTCCTGCTTTAGCTGAACACACTGAGGGTGCATTTGGCAATCAGAGGGATCCTGAGGGTGGGATTTGCTGTTCAGCTGGTGCCAGAGACGG
>NW_025188245.1:2044-3105 GCF_004010195.1 Chiloscyllium plagiosum | reverse complement strand
TCCATGGGTTTTAGGAAAATGAGTGAAGATATTGGTGAAATATATAATGCTCTGTCAGGACAAGACAGATTGGAAGCGGGGTGACAATTCCCCTGGCTGGGACATCAAAACAAGGGGCCACAGTATTAGGTACAGACAGACCACTCTGTATTGAGATGAGAATAAATGTCTGGACTCAGAGACTGGTGAACCTGGGGAATTATCTCCCAGATCAGACTGTTGAAACCAAGTCACGGAATATAAAAATGGATTTCTGGAAACTAAAGGTATAGGGAGAGAGCAGGGTATGGTATGGTATGAAGATAAAGGATCAGATATCATTACAGGTTGCTCTCCAATAACGTGGGAGCTGTGTTCCTGTGCATCACTGTGTTGCAGAAAATTATGCAATATTAACGATGTGGTCTATGGAAAAGAGAATAATGGGCGAACCGCAAAATACCAGTAAAAACCAAAATTTAAGTTCGTCTAACACACACACTAGCACAGTTTAATGAAACCTTTAAATCGTATATGGTAATGAAATAGTGCTGTAAATGCAACACTTTCACAATACAGTCACTGGCTACCTTTCACTAAACTCTTCACCACAAAGCGCGCAGGGCTGACTGACCACGTGATGCCAACATGGAATTCCATTTCTCCTCAAGATTCTACCCCGGTTTGAAATAAAGTTCCTTTTAATTGGAGAGAACACTTCCCTATTTCAGGCAAAGGTTCAAGGCTTTGCAGAGCGGATTGCATTCCTGTTTTAGCTGAACAATCAGAAGGTGCATTTTGCAGACAGAGGATCCTGAATTTGGGTTTTGTTGTTAGCTGGTGCCTGGCAAGGAGTCGCGTCACAGTGAGCGGGAGCTCACTTTATAGAAAAAAGATCCACAATTCACGAATCGCACTGCAGTCAAATCACGTTTAATAAACCCGCATTATCAGAGAACTGCTTGTATATTGAATCGAGGAGCAAGATTGATGGACTGAAGGGACTACAACAGTTCTTATTTTATATTTCACAATTAATGGATATGAACACTATGTCGGGAAAACTGTCGGGAAAAGATTTT
>NW_025188245.1:0-877 GCF_004010195.1 Chiloscyllium plagiosum | reverse complement strand
AGTCCAGTTTGAGCTGCAATATCTGCAATTCAATTCTACTGACTGTCCCCCAGTTCACATAGAGACCCATTCAACCATCAGCCCTGAACTCAGTGACATCACCTGGTTTCTGATGCGGAAATACTTCCATTTTCCTACTCTCATTCTGCTGAGGGTGTCTCCTTGATGTCATGTTTCCAATTTGTTACATTACTCAAACCCTTAAACTTTTCATCAGAATCTTCTCCTTTATCTTAATGTCATCTTTTGCGATTGAATTGAATGTGTATCCCTCTGGTTTTCTTCCTGACCACGATGAAGAGCTCTGTGGTGTCAGTGATGCCAGCCATATGCAGTTTCAGAGCAAATGAATGTGTGCACTTTGCATTATCGTTCAGTTCCCAGGGTACGACGCTCCGTTTTGGACAGGGCGTTTGAGAAGCTTTCACTAATTGGCACTTGTTCAAAAATTGCTGAAGAAACAAAGCAGGTCTGCGGGCGTCTTTTGTAGTGAATGTAAAGTTAGTCTTTTGGGTCCAGTGACCCTTTTACGAAGCTCTCAGTTTCTCCAGCAATTATTGTGATTTTAGTTCCAGTATCCTTCGCTATTTCTTTACTTGAAAATTTGTGCTGTGCCTATTCGTTTCTGGAGAAGCCCAGCAGGTCTGGCAGCATCTGCAGAGACAGAGAAACAGAGTTAGCCTTACAAGTCCGTGTGACTTGTTCAGAACTGAAAAAGGTTGGAAACTGTGCTTTTTAATCCCTTGCCGGAGTTGGGGGATGCATGACTTGGAAAAGAGGGCATGGCATAAGATAAACTGGCCATTAGCAGTTGTAAACGAGAAGATGATGCAAAATGGGTTTGAATTAAGATGTGAATGGGGGAAAGGGGTTCTCT
>NW_025188244.1:0-3105 GCF_004010195.1 Chiloscyllium plagiosum | reverse complement strand
AGTGTGACAGAGGGAGATGGGGAGAGTGTGACGGATGGCGATGGGCAGAGTTTGACAGACGAATCTGGGGGAGTGTGTGATCGAGGGGCTATGATAGTGCTTGCTTGCTGTTGTGAGTTTTGCTTTTGATGGGCACCGTGCTATTTGCCTGTCGTTGAGGGTAATGTGGACCTTCCCTCTTCTTTTCAGTGGACAGGACAGTGAACCGTCTCCCACACAGTGAGTACTGAGCTCATCGTCTCTGTTCGCCCACAGCGAGGGCACTGCTTGGTGAGGCCGTGGTGGGGTGGAATGGTGGGATGTCAGGGGTTGTCATTTCAGCTGGTTGAGCTGCTTTCCGCTTCCTCAGCTTCTACAGGCGGGAGGTCAGAGTTCACCCTGGGAGGGCCGTATCAGGAGCAGTGAGCTCTCAGTTCCTGCAAGGTGTTGGCTTCGTGGTAAGGTCCCTGGAGTAACACTCCAAAGGCTAACACTTCACTCAATAAATCTGGAACTTAGTGTCAGTGATGGTGACCAGGACAATGCCAGCTGGTTCACTAGTGCCCTCCAGGAAAGGGGCATTACCATCCTTAGTATCATAGAATCCCTACAGGCCATTCCACCCAACAAGTCCACGCCGACAGTCTGAAGAGTATCCCATCCAGACCCCCTCCCCTCCCCTATCACTCTACATTTACCCTTGACTAATGCGCTACACATCCTGAACACTGTGGGCAACTTAGCCTGGCCAATCCACCCTGACCTGCCCATCATTGGAACCTTACCTCACTCAGACAGAATGCCTCACTCCCCAATGAAGTGCTCTAACACGCTACACAGTTGAAGGCCAATGGGCGGCAGAGGTAATGAGGTAACGTTCGCATCCTGTTGAAAGGTATAAAATAAAAAAATCGCAAGGCCTGAGGGACGTGGGCACCGTGCCGGTGGGGGGAGGGGGGGGGGGGGGTGCGTGGAGTGTGTTAATTCCCCCAGCGCCCACCGAGAACTCCCCATTTTTAAATAAATTCAGCTCCCTCCTTCGTTCCCCGCCCGCCCTGATTTTCGATGTCACCACCTGGTGGCTGGGGGTGGGGTAGTGCTTGTTAGTCATTCTCCTGACTTGGGGGAAGAGGGCAACTTGGCAGAGGCTTTGCACTTGTTAGAGAAAGAAGACAGAACGCTGCGCTCTTGTGGCGTTGCGGTCGTGTCCTTACCTCTGGGCTAGGAGGCAGCCTGGGTTAAAGCACCAGTATTGTGACAGAGAGAGAGAGAGAGAGAGAGAGAGAGAGAAGCGCCTGGGGCAGGGTGAGAGGGTCTCCATGCCTGGTCCGAGTTAAAGAGGCCCTGGCACTCCCAGGCAGCCATCCCCAGGGTGGGGTTGGGGGTGGGTGGTGGGAGTTGAGAGGTTGTTTGCAGTTCCCGGCTGCCTGCCCCTCCCTCGCGCTTATGACCAGGTCTGGGTACTCTCAGAGTTGGGGGACACACAGTGCTCACTGCTAACCCTAGACTCTTTTATAGATTAGATTCCCTCCAGTGTGGAGACAGGCCCTTTGGCCCAACAAGTCCACACTGGCCCTCCAGAGAGTAACCCACCCAGACCCATTCCCCTACCCTATTACTCTACATTTACCCCTGACTGATACACCTAACCTACACATCCCTGAACATGACAGGCAATTTACCACAGCCAATCCACCCTGACCTGCACATCTTTGGACTGTGGGAGTAAACCGGAGCACCCGGAGGAAACCCACGCAGACACGGGGAGAACGTGCAAACTCCACACAGACAGTTGCCCAAGGCTGGAATCGAACATGGGACCCTGGTGCTGTGAGGCAGCAGTGCTAACCACTGAGCCACTGTGCCATCTTTTCAGGAGAGGTGGGCACCAACCACTGGGGTACCTCGATTTCCACCACCCCATCCCTGAATGACCCATGTTATCTCGCCTTTGCCTCCCCAGTCATTTATTTCAGACTGTTGTTCCGCTGCGCCCCACCCCCTCGCCCCTAAACCTCTCCCCTCACCCCCCAAGAGGGTAGTTTTCCGTCGTTTGTATATTGCCCTTTAGAAGAGGCAAGAGATGGGTCCTTAATCACCCCTCCCTGATTACTCAGACGGAATTCTGCATTCATTGCTGAGGTTTATACGACCACGAGGGACATAGATAAGGCAATTGGCCAAGGTGTTTATTCTCTCGGCTGGGGGAGTTCAAAACCAAGGGGGGGATGGGGGCGTATTTGTAAGATGAGAGGAGAAAGATTTTCAAAGGGGCAATTCTCCCACACAGAGAGCGGTTTGTGCGTGGCATGAGCTACCAGAGGAAGGGTGGGCACCCGTACAGTTACAGCGTTTAAACGACACTTAGATAAGTTAATGAAGAGGTTTGGAGGGATATGGGCCAGGAGCAGGCAGCTGGGACTAGTTTGGTCAGCACGGACTGGTTGGACCGAAGGGCCTGGTTCCGTGCTGTACGACTCTATGACTCTATCAGCTCTGGGTTCCCAGATCCTCCTTCAGTCAGGAGTGCACACACCATCTGAGCTGTTATCTTCCTTATTCACTCACCCAGAGGGCAGTTGGGAGTCACCCACATCGCTGTGGGTCTGGAGTCACATTTAGATCAGACCAGGTAAGGATGGCAGTTTCCTTCCCTCAAGGGCATCAGTGAACCAGATGGGTTTTTCCAGTGATGGACAGTGGGCAGTAGTCAATGGACAGTGGATGGTGGTCAATAGACAGTGGACAGTGGATAGCGGTCAATGGACAGTGGTCAGTGGACAGTTGTCAGTGGACGGTGGTCAGTGGACAGTGGTCAATGGGCAGTGGTCAGTGGACAGTGGACACCGGTCAATGGATTACAGACAATGGACAGTGGTCAATGGACAGTGGTCAGTGGACAGTGGTCAATGGACAGTTGACGGTGGATACTGGTCAATGGATTACGGACAGTGGACAGTGGTCAATGGCCAGTGGTCAATGGACAGTTGTCAATGGACAGTGGACAGGGGGACGATGGGCAATGGCTTCATGGTCATTAGACCCTTAATTCCAGCCTCTTTGTTGAATTCACATCCCACCATCTGCCGTGGTGAGATTCGAACCCAGCATCCCAGAACATGAGTG